>NC_090767.1:42343826-42393826 GCF_036898095.1 Palaemon carinicauda
CCCGCGGGTCACCACGGATGTCACTGTTATGGGTCGGAAGTCCCCGGCCTCTTGGGGGACGTCCTTCTTGGGCAAAAGGGTAGTTCTACCCTTTGCCCATTCCTTTGTACAGAATTTATGCTGCAGAATTAGATTGTAGAGTTCTGCAACTCGGTCCTTAGCCGCCGCTTTAAAGTCGGCAGCTCTTATGCCGTCAGGGCCCGGCGACGTTTTGGGACTTGTTTTCTTCTTGCACCATTCGACATCTTGGATGGTCACGGGCTCAAGAATGGTGCAACCTTCGAGTATTTGATCTATGGTAATATTGCTAGCTGGACTATGCCTCTTAAAGAGAGCCGTCCAGTATTCCACTGTCCCGGGCGGAAGGGCAGGGCTAGCGAGCGGGTCTTTGCCCAGGATAGCGTTCTGGGTGACTCGGCCTCTGTTCTTGTCCCAGGCGCGTTGCGTCACCGCATATTCCATCCTCCTCCTCTTTTTCCGAGGAATATTCCTTTCCAGATTATTACCTCCCCTTCCATTACTCCTTACTATATTCGGCCTCCTACCAAAAATTTCCTCTTTCAGTCGGTTTATTTCCGACTCAATCTCATCATTTCTCTCTCTGTGGTCTACGCTACTTACAGCACCATGTTACAGTATTTTTTGACCTTGAAAAGGCATATGATACCACATGGAGATATGGTATACTTAAAACCATTCATGAAATCGGATTGAGAGGAGAGCTGCCACTATTTATTCAGGCATTTCTTTCACATAGAGTTTTTCAAGTGAGAGTTGGGGAAGCTCTATCAGAGTAAGTGCCAGGAAGAAGGAGTTCCTCAGGGTAGTGTGCTGAGTGTAACCCTTTTTGCACAAGCAATTAATGGGATATCCTCAGCAATTCCCCAGGATGTTCTCTCAACATTATTTGTGGATGATCTCTCAATATCATTTGCTGGCACTAGAATGGCAATGGTTGAGAGAAAATCCAACTCTCTATTGATAAAATTATCCAGTGGGCTGACATGAATGGATTTAAGTTCTCGACAAGTAAAACTACCATTGTCCATTTTTGTCGTATCCTGGGAGTACATCCAGACCCGGATGTATACATTAAAGGTCAACGGATACCATGTGTATCGGAAACCAAATTTTTAGGTTTGATATTTGACTGTAGACTTACATGGGTTTCTCACCTAAAAGCGCTAAAAGCTAAATGTGTTGAAGCTCTGAATATCTTAAAAGTATTGTCCCATACATCAGGGGGGGCAGACCGCAATACTATTTTAAAATTATACAAGGCCTTGATTTTTTCCAAAATTAGTTATGGTTGTGAGGTATATTCTTCAGCCACCCCAAGCCGGTTAAAAATATTAGACTCGATACATCATGCAGGTATTAGATTGTCTACTGGAGCTTTTAAAACCTCGCCTATCCCAAGTCTCTTTGTTGATGCTGGAGAGTTACCTCTAGACCTTTACCGAATGTCTTCCATTCTTCGGTATTGGTTTAGATTGCAAAGACTCCCTAACTCTCTAGCCTTTCAGACTGCAAGCCTTGTAAGACAAGCATCATACTTTGAGTTGCACCCAAAATCTCCTCAACCTTATGGCTTTCGGGTGAAACGATTATTAAATAGTCTGGATATAATTAGAAATAAGGTACTTCCATTCAGGGTATCATCAACGCCTCCATGGAAGTTACCAGAGATATCTTTTTGTAAATATTTTATTGGAGATAAGAAGAATATGTCAGACATAGAAGCCAGGTCTCTTTTTAATGAACATGTTAAAGAACATAGAGGATCAACTTTTATCTATACTGATGGCTCCAAATCTGATGCTGGCGTTGGATTTGGAGTACATAGTAATGGTTTTAATTGTAGAGGTGCACTTCCTCTGACCGCTTCCATATTTACTGCCGAACTGTATGGCATATTAACTGCTATTGAGAAAATAGCGTTGGAGAAGGAGGGTAATTTTACAATTTTTAGTGATGCAAGGAGTGTCCTTCAAGCTATGGAAGTTTTTAATTCTAATAACCCTCTAGTTTTAAAGATTTTAGAATGGCTTTTCCTTATTGGACGGAGAGGTATAACAGTTCAATTTTGTTGGGTTCCAGCACATGTAGGTGTGTCCGGGAATGAGAAGGCAGATTCACTGGCTAAGGAGGCTGCATCCGAGTTGCTGCCAAGAAGGTATCCCATTCCCTGTAATGATTTCTTACCTGACATCAAGAAATTGGTTTGCAATAAATGGCAACAGCAATGGGATAGTCAAGATGGCAATAAAATGAGGGAAGTAACAAATGACATATCTCCTTGGAGGTATAATATGATGCCCCGAAAATGGGAGACGTCTCTTTGTCGTCTCCGTATTGGTCACACTCGGTTGACACATGAGTTTCTGCTGAAGGGCCAACACCAACCGTATTGTGACGACTGTTTAGTACCTCTAACAGTAAGGCATTTGTTGACCGAATGCCCCAATTATAACAACTTGCGGAATAGATATTTGTTTGAGGCTCGAGGTGAGGGTGGCAGGTTCATCCTTGCCAAGATTCTTGGAAATGATGTGTCCTACCATGCAAGTGGCATTTTTAGATTTCTTTCAGAAGCAGGTCTTCTGAAAAATATTTAACTTTTATGACATTCAATTTATATGATTTTAATTGAATACTCTTTAATTTTTTATTTTATATAATTTTTTACTTTTGTATACATAAATTAAATGTTACCGGCGTCAATGACCTTAGATGTCAGGATGCCTGAAAACTTTAAATCATTCATTCATTCCTCAGCCTTGAACCCCTTCTGTCTGACTGAGGAAGGGAGGCGCTCCGCCAAACGCTTTGATAGAATTTTGTGCAGCCCGCGGGTCACCACGGATGTCACTGTTATGGGTCGGAAGTCCCCGGCCTCTTGGGGGACGTCCTTCTTGGGCAAAAGGGTAGTTTTACCCTTTGCCCATTCCTTTGTACAGAATTTATGTTGCAGAATTAGATTGTAGAGTTCTGCAACTCTGTCCTTAGCCGCCGCTTTAAAGTCGGCAGCTCTTATGCCGTCAGGGCCCGGCGACGTTTTGGGACTTGTTTTCTTCTTGCACCATTCGACATCTTGGATGATCACGGGCTCAAGAATGGTGCAACCTTCGGGTATTTGATCTATGGTAATATTGCTAGCTGGACTATGCCTCTTAAAGAGAGCCGTCCAGTATTCCACTGTCCCGGGCGGAAGGGCAGGGCTAGCGAGCGGGTCTTTGCCCAGGATAGCGTTCTGGGTGACTCGGCCTCTGTTCTTGTCCCAGGCGCGTTGCGTCACCGCATATTCCATCCTCCTCCTCTTTTTCCGAGGAATATTCCTTAACAGATTATTACCTCCCCTTCCATTACTCCTTACTATATTCGGCCTCCTACCAAAAATTTCCTCTTTCAGTCGGTTTATTTCCGACTCAATCTCATCATTTCTCTCTCTGTGGTCTACGCTACTTACAGAGGAATCTGGTGAACTACTCCCGTCGGGGCTAGACGGGGGAGACCCTCTATGGTCGGGAGCCATGGATTCAAAGTATTCATTCATCCCATCCTGGGACCTGATGGTATAATTATTATTGGCCTCTAGGGGAATGAGGGTTGTATCCACGTTATTCGTCATATTCGGTGACGTCAATGTTGGGTATATCATATTTTCATCTCCAGTACTCCTCCTCGATTCTCTCCTCGTCTCATCATCCAACGTGGATACTAACTCATCATTAGCCGTGGTGGTTCCCCTTTTATTGTCTATCGCAGCTTCAGTTTGGCCATCACATCCTACTCTGCTGAGGTTAACCGTGCAGAGCGTGGATAGAGGCACGGCATTGCAGTCAAAAGATCTTGTTGACGCATATGCTACTGCTCTTTCTTTATATTTTGAAGTCCTTCTCTTTGAGCGTAGGCTCTCAGTTGTACGCCAAGGAAGGACTTTTTGCTGAATCAGTTTATTGATGTGGGGTTTATTTTGGTTCGCCCATTCGAATTGAACCATAGAATTCTCTTTGTCCGAGGTCCATTCGAGTCTGCCTCCCACAAGGCATTCCCATCTGGACTCGGTGGGCTTCAAAGTCTCATCCTTGTTAACCTCCTTGCACTCCTTCTCCTTCGAATCAGCAAGCCTTTTAAGAATATCTCTGTACTGTTTGGACTTGCGCTTTCCGTTAATGCTGTCTAATGACCTGTTGTTTAATATGCACTCTTTGATCCTCTTATTTATAAATGGATGGCTACAGTTGGAAACTTCAAACCGTGCCATCATTTCCAGTTCTTCGTGGGACCAGGGCTTGTTTCGCCGATCTTCGATGCGCTTCACGTTCCCATCGTGATAATGAACCGCATGCGCACGTCTTTCATGCAGACGTCGGCCTGCGTAGGCTTTGAACACTTTTTCGCATATAGGGCAGATAGGACTACGCCCATCGTCCCCGTCCATGCCTTGGGCTATGGTATTCGGCCCACTCATATGGCTAGAATACGAGTTACTCCCGCCGTTTACCCGCGCTTGGTTGAATCTCTTCACTTTGACATTCAGAGCACTGGGCAGAAATCACATCGCGTCATCATCAGCCATAACCATCGCGATGCTTTGTTTTAATTAAACAGTCGGATTCCCCGTGTCCGTGGCAGTTCTGAGCTGGTCGCTAGGCTGCCAGCCGGAGTAATATATACACGTCTCCGTCTGGGGCCTCGCTCGGCCCGAGAGCCGCGCTCCGCCCCAAGTCTCGACGCGATTATACTTTGCAGAACCTTGCCCGTTCCGCGGAAGGGCACCCGGTCAGCTCGGTCCAACCGACAAGACGTCACCCAGTCCTGCCCCCCGAGACACCCCGCACCCGCCTCCCGGAAAGGCCCGACTGGCCCGACCCTCAGAGCCAATCCTTGTCCCGAAGTTAAGGATCAAAATTGCCAATTTCCCTTACCCACATTCATCTATCGACTAGAGGCTCCAAACCTCGGAGACCTGATGTAGAGATGGGTACAGTCTGTGTCGAAACAGGGTCACCACGGGCGAGCGGGGCGCCGAACACGAGGGCCAGCCACCCACACCCGCCCTGGACTCCGACCCGTGTGACTTCCTCACTTGCATCTTTCACGGACTGGCGTTGGTGCACGGGACGACACAAGAACTGTCGCTCTACGGCCACCGTGTGGTTTGCTATACCATCACCCCCTTCTCGCTTCATAGGATTTCCGGGGATCACGGGGCCTAAAACAGAAAAAAAAACTCTCCCCCGGACCAGACGCCAGTGGACACAAGCCAGATCCCGTTGCCAGGAATTGTCACACACTTGACCCGGCCTCCACCTCAAAGGCAGACACCGGGCCCGTCCGAACACAGGTAACGGAATCATTACCGTATTCCCTTTCGCCACTGCATCCCTTCCAGCTCATAGTATCTATTACGATGACAAGTTGGTCCCTCGCTGGTGGAGGAGCGCCGCGGCGCGGGTCTCTTCACTTCGTCTTTCTTTCGCTCGGACCCGCGGCCACCGGCACACGCTGCCAGCCAGCAGAGGACACCTACTAAACATTATTCTCTCCGTTTAGAGGCCTGGGATCACATGGGACACAGGAACTTTATCCTTGGGCTTAGGCCTGACTCACCCATGTTCAACTGATGTTGACATGGAACCCTTCTCCACATCAGCCAACGAGGCTCTCTCTTGATTATTTGCTACTACCACCAAGATCTGCACCAGCGACGGCTCCAGGCCGGCTCACGCCGAGTCCCTTCGACGCTCACCGATGCGACCCTCCTACTAGCCGGGGCCTCCATAGCGCCTCTCTCAGCGCCAAAAACAGTGCCCCGGCGGCCGAGTATCGGGAGAATGCTTGAGCGCCATACCATTTTAAGGGCTAGTTGTTTCGGCAGGTGAGTTGTTACACACTCCTTAGCGGATTCCAACTTCCATGGCCACCGCCCTGCTGTCTATAGCAACCAACACCTTTTCGTAGTGTCTACATTAGCATTCTTTTAGGCCCCTTAACTCGTACGTTTGGTTCATCCCACAGCGCCAGTTCTGCTTACCAAAAGTGGCCCACTAGGCACTCTGATTCTTTGCATCATAGAGCTTCACATCTCAAGCAAGCTCCACGTCTCACCCATTTAAAGTTTGAGAATAGGTTGACGGCATTGCACCACCAAGGCCTCTAATCATTCGCTTTACCGGATGAAACTCAACTCTCCGAATGCCAGCTATCCTGAGGGAAACTTCGGAGGGAACCAGCTACTAGATGGTTCGATTAGTCTTTCGCCCCTATACCCAGCTCTTACAATCTATTTGCACGTCAGAACTGCTTCAGACCTCCACCAGAGTTTCCTCTGGCTTCGTCCTCGCCAGGCATAGTTCACAATCTTTCGGGTCCCAACGGCTGCGCTCTCAGGTACTTGGCGGCGGACCACGGGTTGAGGGAGCCCGAGAGCCCCCCCGTGCCCCGGGCCGCACTACGCCAAGTCCTCGGCCTGCGCCCCAGGCACCCGCCGGGGCACCGCTGGTACCAGCCCAGGATATTCTCAACCTAGCTGGCCCGACAGGCCTCAGCAGACAGGGGATCGGCCTGCCCAAAACAGAGCTCACTTTCATTTCGCCTCCGGGTTTAGATCACCCTTAGACTCGCGCACATGTTGGACTCCTTGGTCCGTGTTTCAAGACGGGTCGGGTGGATTACCAATCACTCTCAGGTGGCGAGAGGCCGCATTCTTCTCTCCGCGGCCCCTCTTAATGAGAGAATGCCTTGATGAAGTCATTAAGCTTCAGCACGGCATTTAATTCCCGTGCTGAAACTTGGTGACGGGCAAGAGGGCTCTCGAACTTGGGGAAATTGCTCCCCCAGTTCGAATCTAAATTTCTCTCTTTTACCTTTTTCTTTTTCTCAATACTACTTCGACCTTATCCTAATTTCACAAACTTTCTTTAGTCTTGCTTTCCAAACTCTGAGAAAAATTTCCCTCATTATATGTGTGTATATATTATGTACACATATATTTATTTTTTTTTTTTCTTTTCTCCTATGGCTTGGATGTTTTCACATCCATTGTAGCCCCGGCGGGGATGTTCATACATCCTTTATTGCTGCCTGCTTTGATGAGTGGAAGGAGGTATCACGGTTGGGAGGTGTTTGCATTCAAAGCTATATATGAGAGTATTGGATGATTTCAGCCATCCCGAAGATGGTTTGGACCTTTTTGGCGGAACTATTCTCAAGTGTTGGGTCTTCGGAATCCAGGGGGATCCAATGCTTGGGGTAGGACTCTCGGCTTTTGGCCGGAAGCCCGTCATTATAGATATGGGGAGGATGATTCCATAATTTCTTGGTCTCAGTCCTAACAGGCGGGTTCAGCTTACACCTGTGCCTCTATATCTGTTTTGATGCTATCCTTCGGGTAGGGTATGGAGTGGACCATCTGGGAAGTATACTCTCATTGTGCCGATAGTAGAGAGTGCAAATTTCCTTTCCGACGCGTGATGGCCTAACATTCTCGAGCAGGTACATCAAACTAACTCTTTTCCCTCTCTTTACTATAATGGATTCTTTAAGGAACGAACCCCCATCCCCTGGATACGCTGACTCTCCCCCGGCACTGTTGACGACCTCTGCTAATGTGATAAGGGATAGCTCTGTTGATGACCTCGGAACGGGAAAGGACCATTCTACTGATATTTCTAAATCGAGTAATTTGGGTAACACGAGGAAACTTCGAATCCTCCATGTTACACAAATTTCAATAGAAACAAATTATGATGATCTATGTAAAGCATTTGAATGCTATGGATGCATAAAAGAAATAAGGATGAAACTTGAAGCTGAAACTTGGGATTCATGGATATCTTATAGTAGTTATGACGAAGCATTTAGTGCAATAAGTAATTTGAATAATATTAAAATTAATAACTTGAATGTCGCGGCTGCTCTCTGCGATAAGGTACCAAAAGATTTAGATGTGTACAGGCCTGCCGATTGGTTGGAAAAAGGCGCAGATTTAGTCATGCCCTCCCAGAGAAATCCAAAACCACCAATGTGGCTTATAGCTGAATCAAAGGGGGTTACAGGGAATTATTTTAAAATATGCAAATTGATTCAGAAAAAAGTAGGAACTATTGCACCAGGCGATATGTCTCGTTTCGGAAAAAATAGTTTTCTTATCCATGCCAAATCCAGTACACAGTCGGTAATATTGTCCAATATGAAAATAAATAATGATGACATTAAGTTAGATGTCAAACCCCACCTAAATTTTAGCTACGGAAGGGGCGTAGTTTTTAACAGAGACCTATATGATTTTACAGAGGAGGAGATACTGGCCATGTGTCCATTAAATGTTTGGAAAGTTCATAAAGTCCCAGGTACATCAATGATAATCCTTACGTTCCAGGATGCTGATGTACCTTTTCATATTATTATCGAGAACGAAAGGATTAAAGTAAGACCCTTCAAGCAGAAGCCATTGCAATGCTTTAATTGTTTTAAATTTGGGCACCCGTCCAAAGTTTGCAAAAATGAGAAGATGTGTGGTATTTGCTCTAAATCTTACCATGGAGAGTGTGCACTTGGAGCCAGGTGTTTAAATTGCAGCTCGAATCACAAATCCACAGACAAGATTTGCGAGCTATATAAGTTGGAGGAAGCTGCCCTCAACAAATCAAACTTAGAACACATAAGTGTGACCCATGCCAAAAGATTATTAAATAAATCAAATACATATGCTAAGGCATTAAAATCAAACCAACCTAGCACTGCCAATAGCTCCAAAAAAAAGTATACTATCTGACAAAATGTCAAATAACGAGGTAACCTTATCACCTCCTGAGGCTTTACCACGGTGTATTAACACTAGGTCATTGCCCATTGCTGTACAGCCTTCAGCCGCCATTACAAAAAGTAATACAAACCTCTCTCAGGCCATGTCCTTGCCTGATCTGATGGAGGTTCCACTTAAGACTAACTTACCTGATGCACCTGTTGTGGGAAAGGTGCAAAAACCTCGAATAACACCATCTATTAATCGCAAAAGAGAGAGACCTCCATCTCTCTCTCCACCCTCCATTAGAAACGTTAAGGTTATGACATCAAATAAATTTGTTGTTTTGTCTGTTGATGTTTCTAATGAACCAGAAGATGGACTGAATAAATCAGAAATTCAAGTTGAGGTCCACCATCCACCTCAACAAATAGATAAAAAGAATACAAAGAAAATCACCAACGTTAAACCCAACATAACAAGACCACCTCTGAAGAAACCTACTGGTAATAATGTTACATTAAAAACTGCTAATGGGAAGACCTCATCCAAGATGTCTTCCAGAAATAATCCATAGTTTTCTCCTCTATTTTGCAATGGAACTGTCAGGGTTTGAGGGCGAAATATGAAGAACTTAAGCTCCTAATTCATGAGCATTCCCCCATAATTGTATGTCTACAGGAAAGTATGCTTGATTCTAACACTCCTAGTCCTCGAGAGTATGTTAGCTATAGAACACCATATAATCAACAAGCAGGGAGCCATGGCGGAAGTCTCATGTACATTCGTCGAGATGTTCCCCAAATACCCATGTCTATACGTACAACCCTGCAGGCAGTTGTTGTACAAATTGATATAGGGAGAAAATATACAATATGCTCTCTGTACTTACCTCCAAATGATAATATTTTATATGATGATTTAGCAGAGGTCATTCAACAACTCCCTCAACCTTTTCTCTTACTGGGAGATATGAATGGTAGACATCCTTTATGGGGTGATGTTTTGGCCAACACAAGGGGCAATATTATCTCATCAATTGTGGAGAATGAGGATGTAGGACTCCTTAATACAGGAGAGCCCACACACTTCCATGTTCAGACAGGTACTTTGTCATGCATTGACCTTTCAATTGCAAGCTCTAACTGCCTTCTTGATTTTGATTGGAGGACATTAGATGATTGGCATACTAGTGATCATGCACCAATCATTATAAACACCAACAAGGGTCCTCCTTTGCAAAGATCGCCACGTTGGAATCTAGACAAGGCAGACTGGGTTAAATTTTGTGAGCTAAATGAAATCGAAGGGAGAGCAGAACAGTTTGAAAGTGTTGATGATGCCATAGACCTACTGAATGGAACTCTTCATACAGCAGGAGTCAATTCAATTCCCAAAACAACAGGGTTATTCAAACGACGACCAGTCCCGTGGTGGTCTTCAGAACTAACTGCACTCCACAGAGCCACAAGAAGATCTCTAACACGATTGCGTAGACGCAGAACTGATGAGAATTTAATAATGTACAAGAAATGTAGAGCACAGTTCCGTCGTGCCATGAAAGAAGCAAGGCGCCAGTCATGGATGTCTTTTGTTTCCTCTATTAACAGTAGAACACCACCATCTTCTGTGTGGAGGAAAGTAAAAAAGATAGCTGGCAAATTCACCCCCAACCCACCACCAGTGTTGAAGGTGAATGGCCAGTATGTAACTGAAGCAAATGAAGTTAGCAATGCCCTGGCTAATCATTTTTCAAATGTATCCAGCAAGTGTGAAGGAGCCCCTGGTCACCAGTATAGGAGCACTGAAGAAAAGAAAATTTTAAATTTTGCAACAAGAAGGGAAGAGTCGTATAATTCTCCTTTCACTGAAAGAGAATTTGATTCCGCACTTGCTCATTGCAACGATACAGCCCCTGGACCCGATGGAATTCCATATGCAATGATTAAACATGTACATTTTAATACAAAGCTATTTATTTTAAGCATTATTAATAGAATATGGCATGATCATAGCTACCCAAGTGTTTGGGAACTAGCCATTATTTTAGCCTTTTTAAAACCCGGTAAAGACAAGTTTTTAGCAGCAAACTATCGTCCTATTGCATTGACATCTTGTTTATGTAAAATCATGGAGAAGATGGTCAATGCAAGGCTGATATGGTACCTTGAAAAGAAAGGTATTTTATCACCGATTCAATGTGGATTCCGAAAAATGCACTCAACGACTGATGTGTTGATACGACTTGAGTCATCTATTTGTGAAGCCTTTGCTTCCAAACAGCACCATGTTACAGTATTTTTTGACCTTGAAAAGGCATATGATACCACATGGAGATATGGTATTCTTAAAACCATTCATGAATTGGGATTGAGAGGAGAGCTGCCACTATTTATTCAGGCATTTCTTTCACGTAGAGTTTTTCAAGTGAGAGTGGGGGAAACTCTATCAGAGAGTAAGTGCCAGGAAGAAGGAGTTCTTCAGGGTAGTGTGCTGAGTGTAACCCTTTTTGCACTAGCAATTAATGGGATATCCTTAGCCATTCCCCAGGATGTTCTCTCAACATTATTTGTGGATGATCTCTCAATATCATTTGCTGGCACTAGAATGGCAATGGTTGAGAGAAAAATCCAACTCTCTATTGATAAAATTATCCAGTGGGCTGACATGAATGGATTTAAGTTCTCGACAAGTAAAACTACCATTGTCCATTTTTGTCGTATCCGGGGAGTACATCCAGACCCGGATATATACATTAAAGGTCAACGGATACCATGTGTATCGGAAACCAAATTTTTAGGTTTGATATTTGACTGTAGACTTACATGGGTTTCTCACCTAAAAGCGCTAAAAGCTAAATGTGTTGAAGCTCTGAATATCTTAAAAGTATTGTCCCATACATCATGGGGGGCACACCGCAATACTATTTTAAAATTATACAAGGCCTTGATTTTTTCCAAAATTAGTTATGGTTGTGAGGTATATTCTTCAGCCACCCCAAGCCGGTTAAAAATATTAGACTCGATACATCATGCAGGTATTAGATTATCTACTGGAGCTTTTAAAACCTCGCCTATCCCAAGTCTCCTTGTTGATGCTGGAGAGTTACCTCTAGACCTTTACCGAATGTCTTCCATTCTTCGGTATTGGTTTAGATTGCAAAGACTCCCTAGCTCTCTAGCCTTTCAGACTGCAAGCCTTGTAAGACACGCATCATACTTTGAGTTGCACCCAAAATCTCCTCAACCTTATGGCTTTCGGGTGAAACGATTTTTAAATAGTCTGGATATAATTAGAAATAAGGTACTTCCATTCAAGGTATCATCAACACCTCCATGGAAATTACCTGACATATCATTTTGTAAATACTTTATTGGAGTTAAGAAGAATATGACTGACTTAGAATCCAGGTCTCTTTTTATGGAACATGTCGAAGAACATAGGGGATCGACTTTTATATATACTGATGGCTCCAAATCTGATGCTGGCGTTGGATTTGGAGTACATAGTAATGATTTTAATTGTAGAGGTGCACTTCCTCTAACAGCTTCCATATTTACTGCCGAACTGTATGGCATATTAACCGCTATTGAGAAAATAGCTTTGGAAAAGGAGGGTAATTTTACAGTTTTTAGTGATGCAAGGAGTGTTCTTCAAGCTTTAGAAGTTTTTAATTCTAGTAACCCTCTAGTTTTAAAGATTTTAGAATGGCTTTTTATTATTGGACGGAAAGGTATAACTGTTCGATTTTGTTGGGTTCCAGCACATGTAGGTGTGTCTGGGAATGAGAAGGCAGATTTACTGGCGAAGAATGCGGCATCCGAGTTGTTACCAAGGAGGTATCCCATTCCATGTAACGATCTCCTACCTTACATCAAGAAATTGGTTTGTGATAAATGGCAACAGCACTGGGACAGTCAAGACGGCAATAAAATGAGGGAAGTAACAAATATCATATCACCTTGGAGGTATAACATGATTCCCCGAAAATGGGAGACGACTCTTTGTCGTCTCCGTATTGGTCACACACAGTTGACACACGAGTTTCTGCTGAAGGGCCAACACCAACCGTATTGCGAGGACTGCTTAGTACCTTTAACAGTGAGGCATTTGTTGACCGAATGCCCTAATTTTACTAACTTAAGAAATAGATATCTGTTTGAGGCTCAAGGTGAGGATGGCAGGTTTATCCTTGCCAAGATTCTTGGACATGATGTGTCTTACTATGCGAGCGGAATTTTTAGATTTATTTCAGAAGCAGGTCTTCTGAAAACTATTTAACTATTTTAATGACTTCTTAATTTTTATGGTTTTAATCGAATTCTCTTTTAATTTTCATATACAGTAAATGGTATCGGCGTCAATGACCTTAGATGTCAGGATGCCAGAAAACTTTCAATCAATCAATCAATCAATCTCTCCGCGGCCTCCTTGCAGTGACTGCCGCTCAGGCGGAGCATTTAGATCATCCCCAAAATCTCTGTTTTATGTGAAATTGGAGAACCCCCATTGTATTTGCATCGGGATTTTGTAACAATGCGGAGTGCATTGAAAATTTTATCCACTAATTCTCCAACAAAAAAGCTTTTTAATGAGAGGGACATATTTATAAACAGCCATGAACCACCATTCCCAATTAGGGCAAACAGACTGTTACAATCAACAAACTTTAAAGTGAATCTTATCCAACCATCTTTATTTCCCCCACCTTGGATTATGACAAGGACAAGAATCTGTTCTCATCTGTTTTATTTATCAAAAAATTCACTTATACTCCGAGTCACCACAAGCAAATTACCATAGAACATATTCAGAGAAAAGGTCCTCACTAAGCAATATATACTGATGGTTCTAAATCCCCAATAGGTACTGGATGTGCTGCAGTATCTTTAGATGGAACACACCAATTATCGTTGCCAAAAGAATCATCAGTATTCAAATCAGAGTTATATGCCATTTTACAAGCAATCAATATGATTAAAACCATTGAAGACAGGAAGAATTTTAAATTTTTCATCTATTCAGATTCTCAAAGTCCATAGTGGCCCATAAAAACTATACTCATAGGAATCACTTGATCCTAAGAATTAAAGACCTTATAAGTAAATTATCTTCTCAGTGTGTAAGTGTCGAGTTATGCTGGATACCGGCTCATGTTGGAGTTGTTGGTAATGAAAAGGCGGATGCTGCTGCTAAAGAAGCCATTAAATTACCACAACAAAACATTGACCTCACAGTTGGAGATTTGATTACATTATTAAGGCATTTCATATTGGAAAAATGGCAGAATGTTTGGAGTAATGTGCCAGAAAATAATAAATTAAGGCAAATTAAACCGAAGGTTGCTCCTTGGGATTCCTCGACACAAAAGAACAAGAGAACAGAAGTAATTTTAACCAGATTACGAATTGGGCACTCGAGATTAACCCATGAATTTTTAATGAGTACACCTCACGGCACTGTTCCAATGTGCAGTGAGTGTGATACTTTTTTATCTATTAAACATATATTTTCGGTTTGTAAAGTTTCTCAGCGAGAGAGAGAGAGAGAGAGAGAGAGAGAGAGAGAGAGAGAGAGAGAGAGAGAGATGTTTTGGTCAGAAAACTTTTTCTGAAATTTGAACTGAATCAAGTAATTTTTCTGTTTCTAGAATTTTAACCTTTTTAAGGAATTCACGTATTATTGATAGAATCTAAATTTTTACCTAAGTTTTTTTACTAATTCATTTTAAATTACATAGATTTAATATATTGTTAATTATTTTCATCACTCAGATTTCATATATATATATATATATATATATATATATATATATATATATATATATATATATTTATATATATATCTATTCATCCATCTATTCACCCATATTTAGAATATTTAAAGATTATAAGTATATACTGTATATACATATATATAATTCTTTTTTTTCATTTATTTATTTTTTTTCCTTATCAATTGAATTTTTGATAATCTTATATTTCTTTATATCCCGATTTTTTTTTTCCGGCCAGCCCTGTGAGAGTCAAGCTTGACTCATTGGGCTGGTAAAACTTCTTTTAATAATAATAATAATAATTTAATATACGCTATTGGAGCTGGAATTACCGCGGCTGCTGGCACCAGACTTGCCCTCCAATTGGTTGTTGCTAAAGGATTTAAAGTGTGCTCATTCCAATTACGCAGACTCGGAAGAGTCCCGCATTGTTATTTTTCGTCACTACCTCCCAGAGCTGGGATTGGGTAATTTGCGTGCCTGCTGCCTTCCTTGGATGTGGTAGCCGTTTCTCAGGCTCCCTCTCCGGAATCGAACCCTGATTCTCCGTCACCCGTAACAGCCACTGTAGGCGCATGGCCTACAATCCACAGCATGATAAGGCAGAAACTCGAAAGATACGGAGCCGGTGCGGAGACCGTGCCCTCTGCACAAAGTTATTCAGAGTCATCACAGTAAACTGAACGGACCGAGGCCCGCTTGGTTTTCAACTAATAAAAGCACTCCTCCCTTCCAGTCGGAGTTGTAATGGTCACGTATTAGCTCTAGAATTACCAGGGTTATCCGAGTAGTAGGTTTGGATCAAATGAATGATAACTGATTTAATGAGCCATTCGCGGTTTTGCCTTAGAGCGGCCTGTACTGACACATGCATGGCTTAATCTTTGAGACAAGCATATGACTACTGGCAGGATCAACCAGGTAGTTTGCTTACTTAATCTTTCTCTCTAAAGGCCGGGATCCACGTCCCAAAGATCGCGTCCTACTGCATCCCGTCGCCTCCGCCTTCTCTCGCAAAGACGAGACGGCTGCTGCTGCCGCTGCAGAGCTACTACGGGTGAGTTCGGACACGGGTCAGGCAGGAGCCCGGCCTATTTCCATCGCTCTCCTATCTCTGAATCAAGTGGCTGCTGCTCTCTCTCAAGCAAAGCGGAACCCTTCATTGCCACAAGTTCTAAGTACTTTCCAACAGGAGGCCAGTCAACTCTACTCTGCTGGCCAGCGACAAAAACATTGTCTCATCGCTGGCTGGTCTGAGCAGAGCTAAACCAGACCCACCTCTCATTCTCAGAGACACGACACAGGGGAGGGCCTCTCTCGCAAGGGCCCCCCCGCATCGCTCTCCTACATTGTCAACCCTCGCTCGGACAAGGGAACGAATTCGACGCTCAGTTGCCACCGGTCGCATGGGGAGCCATCAGCAGCTGCGGTAACCACAGTCTGCCTGCCAAGGCTAACGAGAGACTTGGCACTGACTCCACGACCTTACCGTTATTCAGGCCACAACAGTGGACCTATTGTACCTCTCACGAGGCATACACACGCCCCCCCACACCCCACACTAAACCACAGGACCAGGCACCCCTCACCTTCGCCTCAACAAGCCATTGGTCCCTGGTATGGTCCATGTTTTTCTCTCAGTTCCTAGGATGTGCAACCCTCACCAAGGATTCCACATGGCCACAACTACTAGGAGCAATGGACATTACCACCAACCAAAGGGCCACTCTCCCCAACAGATACACTGCTCTCTCCACGCCATTTCTACACAAAAAGTAGGACACCTCTTGTTTCTCAAAATTTTCTCCCAAACTTCCACAAGTTCACAAGCTCTTTTCCCCTGATATGGTCCGTGTTTCTTTCAGTTCTGGGGCTCTGCATGCTTACAACAAGGGAATCTACATTGAATACCAGGCAAGCATTTGGTTTTCTCACTGTTTGCCCTGGTTTTATCAAACCCTCAGCCACAGAAATGAAAAATTTCGTATAGATACTTATTCATTTATTATTATTATTATTTTATTATTCATTATAATTCATTATTATTGTTTTTTATTATTTTGTTATTATTCATTATAATTCATTATTATTGTTTTTTATTTTTTATTTATTAGTTATGATTAATTATTGTTATTTATTCTTATTTGTTATTTATTAATTTTTATTATTTATTGTTATTTATTCTTATTTAGTATTATCATTATTTATCATTATTTGTTTTTATCATTTTTTATTTATTATTATTTATCATAATTATTTATTATTATTTTTTATTATTTATTTATCATAATTATTTATTATTTTTTATTATGTATCATTATTATTTATTACTGTACAGGCG
This sequence comes from Palaemon carinicauda, assembly GCF_036898095.1. NCBI lineage: Eukaryota > Metazoa > Arthropoda > Malacostraca > Decapoda > Palaemonidae > Palaemon > Palaemon carinicauda. The sequence goes on from NC_090767.1 coordinate 42,360,696, forward strand.
TTCATTATGAAAAAAACAGGTATTGCAGGAATAACATTTTTAAAATAGTGTACAAGTGTTCATTATGAAAAAAACAGGTGTTGCAGGAATAACATTTGTAAAATAGTGTACAGGTGTTCATTATATAAACAGGTCTTGCTTATGAAGAAGAGGCTAGAAAAATAGTGTACACGTGTTCATTATGAAAAAACAGGTGTTGCTCATGAAGAAGAGGCTAGGGCTAGTCATACGTAGAATAACATCTGTAAAATAGTGTACAGTATTCAGAGAATTTTGTGACATGTAAGATTTACTTCTGAATTATCGTTCGACAAGCAGTTGTTACTTATGAGGAAGAAACAAGAGCTAGTCATACCTGGAATAATATTTGTAAAATAGTGTACAGTAATCAGAGCTTTGTGGCAAATAAGATCAACCTATGCATTATCATTCAACAAGCTGGTGTTGCTTATGAACAACAACAACAACAACAACAACAACAAGAAGCTCACTGTCCCTTCCTGTGCCCACTTGAAAAAAAACAACTTCTCACAGTTTCCATGGTCCCTAAGTCTTATCTGCACTCTTATCTGCACACAACTGACCTACTACCGAAGCCACACTGCTGCACGGGTGTATGTGCCAGACGGAGGCAGGCCTGAGGCTCCAACCCTCCTTCTCACAGTTTCCATGGCTCCAAAGTCCCACCCGCACGACCTACTTCTAAAGCCACACTGCTGCACGGGTGTATGTGCTGCTGCTGCTCTGGGTTCAGATGGAGGCAGGCCTAAGGCACCAATCTTCCTTCTCAGTTTCCATGGCTCCAAAGTCCCAGCCCAGCGACGTACTACCAAGTGGGAATCTCGTTAATCCATTCATGCGCGCCACTAATAAGATGACGAGGCATTTGGCTTTTTTTTTTTTTTTTTCCACCTAACCCTAACTGAGAGCTCTCGCGTAACTAACTAATCATCGTCCTACCTAGACCAGCTGGTACCTCTCTAGCTCCTCAAGGTTAGGTTCCTATCCTACACTTGCTAGGATTGAGTTTGCAAGTTTAGTAGGTATTTACTTAAGGAACCTGGTAGATGTTTGTCCCTAATTCCTTATTACTAGCCTTAACCTAATAGAGTTGCGGCGAACACGCAGATGTTTACAGAACTTTCGCTGCAAACTCTCCCGGCGACCATCTCCACTCAACGAGGAGTTCCAGTTCTTATTCTCCCCGGAGGAACGTCAGACGGTCAAACTTCATGGCCAACAACGCTAGGAGACGTCGCCTCCCCCCGACATGCCCATATAGTTGGCATATATGGACAAGCCGCCCTCCAAGATTTTGACCGTTAATAGGTCCATATCGCTCATCCGCAGTTTGAGCCTCTGGCATAGGCTAATGGTCTCTCTGGACAATACCCCCCGCCAGTTCCCGGTGACAGCCTTCACTAGGGGGATTGTCCCCGTCAGTTGTTGTACGGCGCTCTTGATGCAGGTGTTGTTGTACTTGTTGATTTTCGCCGCATCAAAGAACTCGAGAGACCTGACGTTCGCATCGGTATTAACTTGGCAATCGATGACGATTGCCTCATTGTCCTTCCAGACTACCAGGTCTGGAATACGTAGCCCTTGTCGCGTTGAGATCTGGGGCTCACTCAACGTATTGTACCCTGCGTCTTTAGCCTTTGTTTCAATGAAGCTCTTGATCTTGTTGTGCCTCGTGATCCTCCATGGCTGGACCGCTGGACACGTCTGCATAATATGGTGTAGGGTACCGGGGGCATTGCAGCCAAGGTCGCATCGGCTGCTCTGCATCCTGCCTCTAGCACTCCGGGCCGGGGTTGTTAGTATCCCTAATTACAGAATGTACCCCCTTTCATGAGCCGTGTTCCAGAGTCCAGCCATTTGGGCCTCAGTCCGTACGGCGCCTCCTTCAGACCGCACCCATCAACTGTTTCATAAAGACGTGATCCCCAGTCATTGGCAGCAGGGACCCGATGTTGTTGGACTAACTCAGCAGCTATTCCTGCCACCAGCGGATCCGGGGATCTTGTCAGTCGTCTATAACATTCATGCAGGTTTTTGGGAACTTCCTCGGCCAAGTTGTAGATGCCGAGGCCTCCTGCTGCTGTACCAGCATAGAATGCGCCAAGAGGAGTGTCGCCAGGTAGATGAAGACACCTCCTGACGAACTTCCTGATCTCCTTGTCCACCGTTGTTAGGTGGTACTTTTTCAGGGTCCCATGCACGGCGATGTGTTTCAGCCGTGGTATCAACACATTTTTCAAAGACCAGAACTTCTGCTGGGGTTTCAACGACGCCACTTGAAGATTCCCCAACTCCGTCCTGGCCTTTCCTATCAGCTTAGCTCCGTTTACGTTGGCCACAAGCCCGACTTCGATCCCCAGATACTTGTAAAATCCGTCGGGACTTTTGACCGGGATGATGAGGTTTCCATACGTAAACGGGCGACTATCAACGTACCAAGATCTTGTTTTGCGGTCGCCGACTATCCCTGCTGTGGCACACTTCCTTAAGCCAGGCTCCAGGGCCAACTTGCTTGCTTCGTCCAGTAACGTCTTGATTGCCGATGTCAAACCTGCTCTTGTAGTTGCCACAACAACGATATCGTCGGCGAATGCTAGGTAGCTGATAGTTTCTCCCCTAAGCGTAGCCCCCACGCTTTCGGGGAGTTTTCTAAGCGCCTGATCGAGGGCAAGGTTGAATAACAAGGGGGACAGCGGGTCCCCTTGCATAACGCCTCTCGTGATGTTGACTTCGACTCCAGCTACCTCCGTGTTGATATTCTGGTAGAAGGTTTGGAGGTACTGGGTCGTTCTTGTGTCAAGGCCAGCAGCTTTTATGGTGTCCAGAAGTGCTGGGTGGCTGATGGAGTCGAAGGCCTTCTGGAAATCGATGAAGGAGATGTAGAGATTCTTCGGCTCCATCTTTGCCTCCTTGACTAATTCCTTCAATAAAATTAGGTTGCTACTGACCCCCTCCTCGGCTTTGAAGCCCTTCTGTCTAACCAAAGAGGGAACCCGCGCTGCCAGTCGGTTCGCCAGTATCTTGTGCAAGCCTCGTGTCACAATCGATGTAACTGTTATAGGGCGGAAGTCCCTGGGCTCTTGAGGGACATCCTTTTTTGGCAGGAGGGTAGCCTTCCCTCATGCCCAATCTATTGTAGAAAGCCTTGACTGCAGGATGTAGTTGTAGAATTCGGCTATTCTCCTCGTCTCAGTCGCCCTGAAGTCAGCTGGTCTTACGCCGTCTGGGCCTGGCGACGTCTTCAAACTTGTCTTTTTCTTGCACCATTCGACTTCTGATGTTTCAATGGGCTCCATGATGGTACTTTGGTCTGTTGGTACGTCGAACTCGATGGAGCTGGCTTCACTTGGACGTCTATACAGATTCGTCCAAAATTCAACCGTTTCTGGCGGTAGGTTCGGTTGAGCCAGTGGGTCTTTCTTCAGGATGGCATTCTGGGCAGTGCGGCCACGATCTTTTGCCCATCCGCGTTGAGTCACTGCAAACTCCTGCCTCTTCCTGACTTTCCTTGAAATGGGTCTATCTTGCTGTCTTCCATCGCTTCCTCTGGGTCTTGGTCTTGTCGTCGGCCTCCTTCCAAATGTTTCGTCTTTCAGTGCGTCAATCCAATCAGATGTTACAACGTTTCCAGATGTTTCATGGTCGCTTGCACTGGAAGACTGATCCCTCACTTCCGTCAGGGCTGGACGGAGAGGATCCACCGTTACCTTTGGCCGAGATCCTCTGAGTTCTGTTTCCGGTGTCCAAATATCTATTCATTCCATCCATCTCATGATTGTCCTCAGCTTCGTTTGGGTTGCAGGGGGTTGTCGCGCTCCTTGTCGTCCTCGGTTGAACTTGAATTTCGGTGTGTGTTTGTCGGTCTGCTGTCCTCCTTCTTGGTTTAAGTCTCTCCTTCTCCTGTAGCGCAGACAACTCCTCTGCCTTAGCTGATGATGTTCCCCAGTTGACTTCAGAAGTTGCTTCGGGTCCCTCGTCCTCTTCAAGCCCCGTCGATGTCGTACGATGGTCTCGAAGGGGCGAGGTTGCGCTGGTGTTGATGGTGGGTTGCTCCCTCGCAGCAATCTTCCTCTTGTACTTGGCCGTTCTCCTCTTGGTGCGGATACTCTCTAGAGATCTCCAGGGGAGGACCTTTTCTTGTAATACCTTGTTGGAGTGGGGCTCATCCTTAATTGACATCTCAAATTCGACCGTGATGTTTTCTTCTTCGGAAGACCAGCCATGTCTTCCCCCCACGTGGTCGTCCATGCTGGTTCCGGTCCTCTTCGTCTTCGTCGTCATCGTTGTTGTCGTCGTCGTCGTCGCAGTCGTCTTCGTCAGATTCTCCATGCACTCCTACTTCTCCTTTATCTTGTCCAAAATCTATTTGTAGACAGTAGATTTCCTCTTCCCGGTGATGCTGTCCACTGTTCTATTGGTAAACAGGTGCTCTTGCAGTAATTTATTCATAAAAGGGTGACCCACATTCTCCAACTCAAAGTCGGCCATCATACCAAGTTCCTCGGGTGTCCAGGGCTTGTTGCGCTGCTCTTCTAGGCGCAACACATTCCCACGATGATTTCCTCTTCCCGGTGATGCTGTCCACTGTTCTATTGGTAAACAGGTGCTCTTGCAGTAATTTATTCATAAAAGGGTGACCCACATTCTCCAACTCAAAGTCGGCCATCATACCAAGTTCCTCGGGGGTCCAGGGCTTGTTGCGCTGCTCTTCTAGGCGCAACACATTCCCATCTTGGAACTCATTCGGGTGTGCTCTTCTCTGATGTAAACGTCTGCCTGCGTATGATTTAAAAACCTTCCTGCAGCTCGGGCAGGTGGGGCTCCTCCCATCGTCGTCAGCCATGCCTTGGGCTTCGTTGTTCAGCCCATCGTCTCGGCCAGTAGGAGACCCGGCGACGGCAACACTCTGGATTTGAGTGTCACCGCTGGCGGAGGGTCGACCATATCGCCGGATTTCCCCCTTCTTCAGGGGTAGAGTGACCAACAGCCTCTCCCGAAGGATTAGCTGGGCAAGTTGGATCCACTGAGTGGCCCCCACGATCCATACTGCGGGCCCAGTGGATTGGTCACTATCAGTAGAAACTTATCTTGCTTGCCCGTTTCGGATCACAATGAGACGGAACTGGTGACTTAGCAAGGGGGACCTAAGGTTCGTAATTGATCCCCCTCCCCGACTCTCGGTTACAACTCTCAGATTCCCTGACCAAGGGACTGGAGAAGCGGAACCGCACCAGTTGATAAGGAGTGAGGAACCGAAAGCGCTCGAAAATGGCAGTTTGAAGCCGATCTCGATTGCTAGGTACTCTCAATTGCCTCTTAATTTTTTTTTTCCCAGACTGACGTTTGCAGGAGAGCAGCACTACTTCACCATTTTCCAGGTCTTACCACGCTCTTGCTCTCCCTGGCTAGTCCACTTTTCCTATCCGCATAGGTAGTCCTCTTCTGATGCTAGCTGAGATCTGCAGCTCCAGCTTGATGGTCCCGTATCGATGATGTTGACGATCCGCTGCAGTCCCACCTGCGTATAAATCTCCACTCAACAGGAAACAAGTCCTGGAGGAACGTCGGTCGGTCAATCTCCATCGTCGATCCGGCTACGAAACGTCGCCTCCGCCCGATATGCCCATATGATTTGCATATATGGACAGTCCTCCTTCTAAGATCTTGGCAGTCAGTAAGTCCAAGTCCTCGAGTCGCAGTTTCAGCTTCTGGCACAAGCTGACGGTCCCTCGCGACAGTACACCTCGCCAGTTCCCAGTGACCGCCCTAATTGAGGGTACTGTCGCCGTAAGGTCTTCCACGACCCTCTTGATGCAGTCGGTGTTGTACTTTGCGATCTTCGCGGCATCAAAGAAGTAGAGAGATCGTACGTTGGCGTCCGCATTTACTTGAGAGTCAATTACTATTGACTCTCTGTCATTCCAGACGACGAGGTCTGGCTTCCTTAGCCCTTCTGTCGTTGAGATGTGGGGTTCATCTACTACGGTGTACCCTGCTTCGATAGCCTTCTTCTTGATGAAGCACTTGATGGAATCGTGCCTTTTGATCCTCCATGGTTGAACAGCTGGGCACGTCTACAAAATATGATGCAGGGTACCGGGGGCATTGCAACCAAGATCACAGCGGTTGCTCTGCTGTCTGCCTCTCGCGCTCCGGGCCGGGGTTGTTAGAAGTCCCAGTTTGAGTTTGATGGCATTACAGTAGGTGCCCCCTTTCATAAGACGGCTTCCAGCGTCCAACCATCTAGGCCGTAGTCCGAAGGGCGCCTCCCTCAGACCACACCCGTCAACAGTAAGGTATAGCCTTTCTCCCCAGTCGATGGCTACGTGGGCCGGGTGTTGCTCGGCTAGATCAGCAGCGATTCCCGCCACCACCGGGTCTGGAGATCGGGCTAGGCGACTATAGCAATCATGCAGGGCTTTGGGGATACCCTCGGTAAAGTTGTAAATACCAAGGCCCCCGGCTGCTGAACCTGCATAGAAAGCTGCCAGTGGAGTACCTGTATCGCCAGGTAGGTGCAAGCACTTCCTGACGAACTTCCTAACCTCATTATCAACCGTTTTCAGGTGATATTTCTTGAGTTGTCCGTGGACGGCTGTGACATAGTCGTGGTATCAGCACAGTTTTTAAGGACCAAAACTTCTGCTGAGGCTTTAGCGGCGCTGTCTGGAGGTTCCCCAGTTCAGTTTTGGTCTTACCAATCAATTTCGCCCCATTCACGTTTGCCACTAGTCCGACGTCTACCCAAAGATATTTGTAAAAGCCGTCAGGACTTGTGACCGGAAGGTTGGCATTTCCGTACGTGAAGGGACGGGTATCAACGTACCAGGTCTTACGTTGGCGGTCGCCGATGATTACAGCTGTGGCACACTTCCCTAAATCAGGTTCGAGGCCAAACTTTGCCGACTCGTCCAGTAATCTGGTCACCGAAGATGACAAACCTGCTCTCGTCTGTGCCACAACCACAATATCATCCGCAAACGCTAAATACTTAATAGTCTCCCCTCTGAGCATTGCCCCTACGCCTATGGGGAGCTTAGCAACTGCTTGGTCTAGGGCAAGATTGAATAGCAAGGGAGATAGAGAATAAAGGCTATAAAAAGGCTCTTCGACTCACGTTTGGCCTCTTTAATGAGAGAGTCATAGTTACTCCCGCCGTTTACCCGCGCTTGGTTGAATCTCTTCACTTTGACATTCAGAGCACTGGGCAGAAATCACATCGCGTCATCATCAGCCGTAACCATCGTGATGCTTTGTTTTAATTAAACAGTCGGATTCCCCGTGTCCGTGGCAGTTCTGAGGTGGTCGCTAGGCTGCCAGCCGGAGTAATATATACACGTCTCCGTCTGGGGCCTCGCACAGCCCGAGAGCCGCGCTCCGCCCCAAGTCTCGACGGCGGAAGGGTACCCAGTCAGCGAGGTCCGAGCTCGGTCCGCCAGCCAGCCGAAGCCAACCGACAAGACCTCGCCCAGTCCTGCCCCCCGAGACACCCCGCACCCTCCTGGAAAGGCCCGACTGGCCCGACTCTCGGAGCCGATCCTTGTCCCGAAGTTTGGGATCAAAATTGCTGATTTCCCTTACCCACATTCATCTATCGACTAGAGGCTCCAAACCTCGGAGACCTGATGCGGAGATGGGTACAGTCTGTGTTGAAACAGGGTCACCACATGGCAGTCTCGGTGGCTGCCGCCAGGCTCGATCGAATTATCAGTCTCCTTGTACTCCTGCTTCACCTTTTTTATGGCATTTTTGAGTAGGTCCTGATAGATTTTGGTCTTGCTCTGGCCATTTATACTGTCCAGAGATCTTCCTGTGAATAAGCACTCCCTTATTCTCATGTTTATAAAGGGAAGGCCCAAGTTAGACACTTTGAACTGGGCTATCAACCTGAGTTCTTCCAGGGACTAGGGGTTGTTGCGCCTGCTTTCAATGCACTGTATATTCCCCTCATGAAATTGTTTGGCATGAGCCCATCTCTCATGGAGACCCCTTCCAGCAAATGTCTTGAACGTCTTCTTGCAAATTGGGTTTTTTTTTTTCGTTTGTAGAGATTGCCTGGCCCTTTTGGCCAGACACAGGCTTTTGCAATCTTGCAGCCCGTTGGTGTTTAGGATAGGATATATTGGGATAGGTAGTTGGGTGGGGGATATTCTGCAACATTTATTTTAGGATATTGGGATAGGTTTTGGGTGGTGATGGGATGTTTGAGAAAGGAGTGATTGACTGTGGAATATCGTCCTATGAGCCCACTGGCTCCAGTCTGAGTTAGAGAGAAAGAGTTTTAGTAGCATGTCCCGATAAGTAGGAGAGATCGGGAAGGAGTTGAAAGTTTGTAGTCAGAGAAATTGATGTAGGTGAAGTGAAAAACTTCATAGTGGTTTAAGCTTAAGTTTGAGATAGAAGGATAGTGTGAGGTTTCAGCTGAGTAGGAGAGAGCTGAAAGGAGGGAATTGTAGCAGTTTTAGTAGTAGAGATAGGATGAAATAAAAAATTCCTGTACCTGTGAATATTAAAAAAAAAAAAAGTAAAAATAAACGGATTTTGAGCGAAGCGAAAAATCTATTTTTGGGTGAGATGGCCATGTCGTCCTGATGGAAGTTCGTATAGGGTAGCTTCCTAGGGTATATTACAACTATGGCGATATTCCCAGAGAATTTATCTTAAGGTACCCAGAATTCTAACTCCTGGAGCGAATATCCCTAATGAAAGTACCACGGATATCGCGAAATATCAGAGGACGTATTCTTGACACGCCACATGGCAATCTGCACCCCGAACAGAGATAACACTTCGAAGGGGTCAATTGGCAAGAAAACGAGAACGAAAAAGGAGAGCCGTTCGCAAGGATCTCTCTTCTCCCGTTTCGTAAGCGTGCATTGCGCCGATCCTGGCGCCATCTGTATTCCTTGTAGCGATACACGAGGTGCTACAGATACTGTATGTAGGGAGGGGTCGTACAGCCCTTTCATAGAAAGGGAAGGGCGGGTCCATCAGGACGACATGGCCATCTCACCCAAAAATAGATTTTTCGCTTCGCTCAAAATCCGTTTTTTGGGCTCAAGCCATGTCGTCCTGATGGAAGTATACCAGAGCATTACTGTATCTGTGGATTCTCAGAACGTGCTGTACTCCCCAGAGGTATTTCCCCGGTCGACTAGACCTAGAGACCTAAGATGTTACTGTTATACATCTTTTCAACTAACCATAAACCATGTTAGAGCTTCCTGCCCCCTACAGGGAAGAGTCCTACTAGACTCTGGAAAAGTCTCGAAGAGTACATATACCTATGTATGAATACCAGGCAAGCCAATATAGTGGTCTCACCCTATATTAAGGAAAGCATAGTTTGTAAAGAACCACTGCGTCAATATGAAATATCGACCAGTTCTCCGCTCAATACTTGTATTGGACAAAGGTTTATATCCGCATAGGAGGAAACTTGTAAATCCGCCACCGTCCCCTTATGGGATGGAGTCCTCCCGTTAAGGGAAAGCATAAACCAATGCAACATTAGCTTGCATAAAGGAACAATCTATTAGAATTATCCCAGATAAATATACATAGAATGAATGCTCAATTATACCAATAAATTGACACAGGTGAAGGAGACGCAAGGTTCTCAAGAACAAGTTTATTGACAGACAATAAATAGACAGGTTAACAACAATTATATATATATATAAGAGGAGGATAACCAAAACTTTAAGCATAAGTATGATAGTAAACAGAAACTTGTTTATCTGAAAGAAAAACATTAGTGCCACTTTTAACATACCGAGGTATCAAAGTCATAATAGTCTGTATTACTAATCAGTCACATTAGCGTTAGAAACGCTCGGCACACGTGTCTGCACTTATGTCAGGTTCACATTTGGAAGTGGAACAGTCAACGTGGGCAACTCTGTGCCCTCACTTAGTTTGTAGCACAGTATGTAACTACACACTCACCCTGGAATTAATCGTCCCAATTAAAACCACTGTTCCTCGCAGAGTTAAACAGCAGGGTTAACGACGCAACCCACTGCTACCACAGATCTCTTTAGTTGCTCCACTTGCTTCGCATAGTGGCGAAAGAAAACACTGGAAGACTTCCAGCCAGTGTATGAACGAAGATGTTCAAAATCCATACAATTGAAGAAATTTAAGGATGAGGCAACTTTCCTCGGATCGTGACCTGCGGGTGTACTCTCAGGATCCGCTCTGCGAATAAAATATGTGATTTTCGCCCTGAGTTGTTTCAGTGATAAATTTGAGCCTGATGTTTCTCCCCAGAATAGTTGACCACCCTTGAAGTCTGAAGTTCTACGAAGATAGACCTTTAGGCATTCTACTGGACATAGAGATGCATCTCCTTTCAGAGGGCAGATTCTCCAGGGACCCCACCTGTTGGTGGGTAACTCGTTCTTGGCGAGAAACGTAGGATCCGGAAACAGGTTCAGTTCTCCCCCATCCAAGAACTGAACACGACCTTCCCCTCTCGAGAGGGCTACAATCTCACTAACCCTGGCCCCGGATGCGAGTGCAAATAGGAAAATAACTTTTTGGGTCAAATCCTTTAATGCACACTCCTCATTGTTCAACAGTGAAGCGAAATGAAGAACTTTATCTAAAGACCATGAAATGGGCTTTGGAGGTGCTGAAGGTCTGAGCCTAGCGCAGGCTTTCGGAACTTTATTAAAGATCTCGTTAGCAAGGTCGACCTGGAAGGCATATAGAATGGGTCTTGTCAAAGCAGACTTACAGGTTGAAATCGTGTTAGCTGCCAACACTTGACCATGGAGGTGGATGAAGAAAGATAAGCAGAAGTCCGTCGAGATCTCCTGCGGATTCTTCGCCTTGACAAAGGCCACCCATTTTCTCCATGATGACTCATATTGCCTTCTAGTAGATTTGCACTTATATTCCTCTAGGAAGTCTATGCTGGCTTTCGAAATCCCGAAACGCTTTCTCACCGCTAGGGAGAGAAAATCATGAGCTGCAGGGTCCGGGTTTTCTGTAATGAAGCGCAGACAGTCGACTTCTAGACTCGCTGGGTCAGAACTGGATCTGGTAGCGGTAGAAACTTCAACCGTAGTTCCAATGCCAGGGGAAACCACACGCTGTTCGGCCACTTGTGGGCCACTATTGCCGCTACCCCCTTGAAGGATCTCAGTTTGTTGAGGACCCTCAACAGAAGGTTGTGAGGAGGGAACAGATAAATCCTGGACCATCTGTTCCAGTCGAGGGACATCGCGTCCACTGCTTCCGCCAAGGGGTCCTCGTACGGGGACACGTACAGGGACAACTTCTTGTTGTCTTTCGTCGCAAAGAGGTCTATCTGCAGTTCTGAGACTTGACTCAAGATGAAGGAGAACGATCCTGCGTCTAGGGACCATTCCGACTCTATCGGTGTGAACCTGGATAGAGCGTCCGCTGTCACATTGCGGACTCCTTGAAGGTGAACTGCCGACAGGTACCACTAATTCTTTTCCGCCAATCTGAAGATGGCCAACATCACCTGGTTGAGAGGTGGCGACCTTGATCCTTGTCGATTCAAGCATCTCACAACTACCTCGCTGTCCAGCACCAACTTTATGTGGATCGAGTGATGCGGGGAGACTTTCTTTAAAGTAAGGAGCACTGCCCTAGCTTCTAGAAAGTTTATGTGGAAGGTCTTGAATTGATTGGACCAAGTCCCTTGGGCCTTTTTCCGATGAGAGTGACCTCCCCATCCCTCCTTCGAGGCGTCTGTGTGAATCGTCACCGACGGGGGAGGTGGCTGAAGAAGTACCGACTTCTTTAGATGTCTGGCTTGGGACCAAGGCCTGAGAAGAGTAAGTAGACGAAGCGGAACTGGTCTTCTCAGATATCTTCGCGCGTTTGATGCATAACTTCTCCAAACTCCGGTTGCATCCTTTAGCTGTGCTCTTAGCACCGGGTCTGTTACCGAAGCAAACTGGAGAGAACCCAGTACTCTCTCCTGTTCGCGTCTTGATATCCTTTCGGAATTTAGAAGTCTCTTGACAGAACCAGCTATCTCCTTCCTTTTCTTCGCCGGGATGGAGAATTGGTGTGACATTAGGTCCCAGTGGATTCCCAACCACTGGAACTTTTGAGATGGAGAAAGTCGAGACTTTTTTCTGTTGATCTTGAAGCCTAGATACTCTAGGAACTGGATCACCTGCAGGGAAGCTTGCAAGCATTCTGTCTTCGATGCTGCCCACACCAGCCAGTCGTCCAGGTAGGCTACCACCTGAATTCCTTTTAGGCGTAATTGTTTGAGAGCTACGCTCGCAAGCTTCGTGAAGATCCTTGGAGCTATATTTAGCCCGAATGGCATGGCTCTGAAGGCATATAGTCTTCATTGTAGCTTGAACCCTAGGTAGGGGGAGAGTCGACGGTTAATTGGAACGTGCCAATAGGCGTCTGACAAGTCTATGGAGACGGTATATGCCCTCCTGGGCAGTAAGGTCCCTATGTGTTGCAGTGTTAGCATCTTGAACTTGCAGTTCACTATGAACTTGTTGAGTGGCGACAAGTCCAGAATGACTCTTGAGTTTTTCCGAGTCTTTCTTGGGAACACTAAACAGCCTCCCTTGGAATTTGATGGACTTCACCCTTCGGATCACTTTTTTCTCCAACAGTTCTTGGATGTACTCCTCCAGAACGGGGGTGGAGTGTTGGAAAAACCGAGGGCATGGGGGTGAAGTGCTGTACCATCTCCAGCCCAGTCCATTCTTGAGTAGGCTGTGGGCCCAGGGATCGAAGGTCCACTGATCTCGAAAACTTTGAAGTTTCCCTCCTACCGGTATCATCTCACTTGGACTGCTGTCCTGAGGTCTTGCCTCCCTGACCGCGACCACCCCTGAATCCCCTTCCCCTTGAGGGGCGACTAGACGAGCCTCTGGCTGCTCCTCTAGGCTTTGCTCGAAAGGAAGTTGACTGCCCTTCGAACGTTGGGTTGAATGCCGGGCACTGTGTCGACAAGGCCTGAGGTCCCCCTTGGAATGTGGTCGGGGTTTGTGCCACCATCTGGGGCACTGAAGGCATCGGCAATTGCTGTTGCTGTTGCTGTCTAAGAGGCTTGGCTGGCCGAGAGGGTAGCCTAGTCCTCTTAGTCTTCCTCTTTGGTTGGGGACCCTCATCCGGGGAAGTCTTTCTCTTGATAGACAGGCCCCACTTCTGGAGAAGGTTTCTACAGTATTCTCCGTGGCGGCCTTATCAACAACTTCTTTGACCGATTCGCTAGGGAAAAGGTCTTTGCCCCAAATGTTGGAGGAGATTACTTTCCTTGGCTCATGCCTCACCGTAGCCGAGGTGAACACGAACTCCCTACAAGCTCTCCTCGCCCTGACAAAGCTGTAAAGATCCTTCGTCACTGTGGCCAGATGAGTCTTGGCCACTACTATGAACATTTCATGGACCTTGGGGTCACTTGCCATCGTCTCAAGAGTGGTCTGAAGAGACATTGAGGCAGCCAGTCTTTCTTTTGTCTCGAGCTCTCTCCGCAAAAGAAAGTCAGACAGCTTAGGGAGGTTCTCACCTAACTGACGTCCGGCAATATCAGCCTTCAACTTCCCGACTGAGAAGGTAAGATGGACGTCCTTCCAGTCCTTATGGTCCATAGGTAGGGCCAGCGACAAGGGTTTACACTCCTCCAAGGAGGGGCAAGGCTTGCCAGCCTCGACTGCTTTTAACGCAGCCGCAAACCCTTTCTGCAAAAAGGGGAAGGCTCTAGTAGGAGAGGACACAAAGGAAGGGAGCTTCTTAATCAATGCAGCCACCTTTGAGTTCGTGAAGCCCCTCTCTTTCATCGAGGATGAAAGCAAAGCTTGAGCCTTAGCATGGTCCATCACTATGACCTTCGGCTCTGTCTCCTCCTTTGAAGCTGGTTCCTTCCTCAACCGGACATAACAGTCCGGATATGACCCTTTGCTGGGCCAGAATTCCACCTCCTCTAGGGGAACTGAACCCAACTTATCCGACATGACGATCTTTCCAATCGTCATCGGCATGTGCTCAGCATATCTCCACGGGTTAGCATCTGAGCACAAGGGAAGGTCTTTCACATTGAGCCTTTTCTGGGGCCCACGTGATGCTGCAAGCTTCTGCATCTGCAGTTCCATTGCATCCGCCTTCTCATTCTCCTTCTGCATTTGTTAGATCATTCCAACAATGGAGGAGAGAGCCTGTCCCAGCTCTACTGGGAGAGCGGACGATGTTGAGGGAATAGGTTCAGGGATATGAACCGGAGCAGCCGACACCTCGTCGGCCTCTTCCTCTACAATGTCTGGGGCTTGATCTTCATCCTGGCCTTCTGCCAGGAGGTCTTCCTCCAGACGCTCGGACACGTCTGACATCCTGTCGTCCAACTGGATGTCTTGCAAGGCGACCGCGACTTCAGCATCCACCGGGACCTGAACTAGGGGGATCTCCTCTTGAGGCTGGGGAATCACTGCATCAGCTGATGCCCTAGGGAAAAGGTAAGCCCTCATCTTCTCACTTAGAAGATAAGGTCCAGAGGTGTTCTTCTGGATGCCCCTTACCCAGGTACGAAGCTTCTCCCTTGCTATATCCCTTGATTCCGCCGTCTTAGGGGAATCAAAAGCCTCAGTAATCAGGTTAGAGCACACGGTACATACCTGAGGGTCCCAATACCGGAGATCACCCTTGGAGACAGCGCATGCTGCGTGCCTCCTACATAAGTCATGTCCGCAGAAGTTCTTACTGCGGACGTTGCAGAAAACACTTCCGCACTTCAGATGGTCCTCCTGTAAAGAGAAGAAATTTCCATGAGTATCAAGTGAACTACGTATCACTGGATATGCACAGTTTAGCATAACAAATCAGAAAGGAAAGACACACTTGTGTTTCCCGCACAACCAATTGTTGCAGCCTTCCAGATAATAAAATCGTATGGTTAATCTGTCCTAGAGTAACCAATGAAAAATTTCCAGAGGAAACAGGTGTAGCTCACACCTAAGGTATGATTTTAAAATACCGGATAATAGACAAGAAAGAACTCACTTTCTTATCTGTAAGGCAACACCAAAGGGCTGTGCAAGACAACACAAAATTGTTAGAAAACACAGTGTTGTACCAATACTATACTATAGTTTTCTCCCAACAGTATATACTATACTGAAGAATACTGGTACAGTATAGAAGGTAATGCTCCGGCCGGCAGCACACACCATAAATAGCTTTAAAATATACTACTTAACAGCTATAAGGCGGCAGAACGCTGGTTCAAATGCATGTGCCGGCCGGCAACAGCCAATGTAGGCCGGTAAATACACAAGGTAGCACCTGGCTGCCGGCCACCGCTCATAGCGACCGGCAGACAAGGGCGTGACAATAGCCGGCCGGCAAAGGTAAACAACCGATGCCGACCAGCAGCAAAAGAACCAGAGAACTCTGACTGCCCGGCTGCCGGCCACATAGGCCGGCAGCCGGGTCTGGTACAGCACTAGAAGAAAACAGAATGGATGCCAGGATAAGAGTGTACTACCTCAAAGCCCTGTAATCCGAAAGAGTGCATATAAGGAAGGGGAGAATCTAATTCAGGCTTCCTGACCAATGCCGTCTGACTCTACAGACAGACATGGATGAGGGACCAAGGGAGGTCCAGGCAGCACTCAAAGCAGAAGACCTTTGCCGGCCGGCACACACTGCCGGCCGGCAAGGGACTGAGTCAATTCCACATCCTAACCTATACTAGGTCCAGATGTAGAATGATGTACAGTACTGTAACGGCTAGGCCATTACAGAGATAGAGGAGGAAGGGACAAAGAGGGTCCTACCAACCTTGCTTTAGTAAAGAATCACTCGCAGCCAAGAAAACTCATCTTAGCCTAATGGAGATCCAAGGAGGGAGGCCAGCAATACTTGCCAACCCCCACTGAACCAACCCTCTTAACGAGAGAATGCCTTGATGAAGTCATTGGGCTTCAGCACGGCATATCATTCCCGTGCTGAAGGCTTGTGACGGGCAAGAGGGCTCTCGAACTGGGGAATTTCTTTTCCTCAGTTTGACTCTAAATTTCTCTCATTCTTTTTCTATTACCTCTTATTGCTTATTCCTCCTTCATAATTATCAGCTGTCTCCAACCTTGCTGTCAAAACTCTTTTACCCATTTCACTGTCCAGGTTTTTTAGAGGGGACATTGTATCCATGATCGGTTTTTATTTCAAAATCAATTGTGGGAGCTGTGGTGGTCTTGCCAACTGCCCGAAAATGTTTGGACACCTAGGAGTGTCAGTATTCCCATACTGGCACGCGGAACTATCTCTTAGGAAATTTGGCCTTCGGATTCCAGGGGTTGGCGATTTTATAGAGATAGGACTCTCGGCATTCTGTCCGGTTTGCCTGCCACTATGATTAGAGTGGGGATGATTGTATTCTTGAAATGCTCTCAGTCCCATCAAGCGGGTTTGGCATACACTTGAGCCACTCTAATCATAGTGGTACCATCCCTTTGTGGTAGGGTAGGGAGTGGACATTTGGTAAGCAGCTTTCACAGGTGTCATTGGTGGAGAAATTAATTCCAGGAAAGGCTAACGGTGTCTTCTTTGGAATTTCAGACAGTCTTAATTTTTTCTCTCCCTTAAACTATATTTTTTTCCATTGTCTTTTTTTTTTTTCATTGTTATTATGACCCCTTCCCTCCCCCTGAAAAAATAATTAATGAGTAAACTTAATATACCCCGTACCCCTGGATCAAATGGCGAACCCCAGACACCGTTGACGACTTATGCTTGTTTAAATAGGGAAAGCTCTGTTGACAACCTCGGCAATAAAAAGGATTCCTCCAACAATACTTCTTTGACCAGTGTTGTTAAAGACAATTTATCGGCACTGGTGGAAAATGATGCTTGTAATAACCGTAATACTTTACTCTCTGGTTCTGGCTCATTACCAGATCCAACAAAAAATCTGAAAATTCTCCACTTAAAAAACATACCAATTGGTTGTAGCTATGACATAATTCATGAAGCCTTTTGTAGATTTGGAGCAATCAAAGAAATTTTAATGGAGCTTAATGGTAGTAAAGGCTTTTGGGAAGCTTGGGTATCATTTTCAAGTTTTGAGATTGCTTTAGAAGCAAATAGAAATTTAGAGAGCATAAAAATTGACAATTGTTTGATTTCTGGGGCTTTATGTGATGAAGCACCAAGACACCTAGAGGTATATAAACCAGAAGAATGGATGGAAAAGGAAATAAAGCATAGACTTCCAGAAGTAAGAACCCCCAAGCCCCCAACATGGATAATTGCATCTGGAAAGATAGATAATTATAACTATTATAAGATTAGTAAATTTATACAAAAAAAAGTCGGTTTAATTAAAATTAAGGATATTAGTAGATACGGTAAGCAATCTGTTTTGATTAATGCAAAATCAGATACTCAAGCTCACATGCTTTGTGGCATGAAGATTGCAGAAATTGATCCTATTAAGGATATTAAACCACATATGAGCTTCAGCTATGGTAAAGGAGTAGTTTTTGATAAAGATCTATATGAATTCTCAGAACCAGAAATTCTGGACATGTGCCCTGCTAATGTTTGGAAAGTAAGTAAGATCCCTCAAACAAGCATGGTAGTTTTAACATTTGAAACCCCTGTTATACCAGATCATATAATTATTGAGAATGAAAGAGTACGTGTTCGAGAATATAAACCTAGGCCTTTACAATGCTTTAATTGTTTCAAGTACGGTCACCCTTCCCGGTACTGCAATAATACGAAGATCTGTATTAACTGTTCTTTGTTAGAACATGGCCAATGCAACAGAGATACAACCTGTGCAAACTGTAAAGATAATCATAAACCAAATGATAAAAGATGTAGAGAATACAAGAAAGAAGAAGCTGCAATCTTGAAAGCAAATGCTGAACATATAAGTGTAGGTTATGCAAAGCATTTACTCAATCGACAACTTAATTTTGCTTGCGCGGTTAAGATGCCAACAAAAGATTATAATCCACTACCCCTTACTACCACAGGGGGACCAGTGGCAGCACCTGGCCCGTCAGGTGCATCTCCCTTAGTGGTAGTAGCCCAGCCATCTGGGTCAAGTGCTCAGGCTATAAAAGCCAGAGCACAAACCTCCAAAGAGGTCAATATGGTGTCCAACACACCAAAAGTATTGTCACCGATAGGAGCATCTCCCCTAGAGGTAGTAGCCCAGCCTTCTGGGTTAAGTGCTCGAACTGTTGAAGTTCTAGCACAATCCTCCAAGGAAGACAATGTGGCTTCCACCACCTTAAATGTATTGTCTCAGGCAGAATCTCTACCTGATTTGATGGAGATTGGAAAACAAGATATTCCAAAGAGGAAAAGGTCCCCATCATCCTCACCTTCATCTAAGTCAGGTAACTGCCCTACTGCTCATGATCCTAAGGTTGACTCTTATAAAGATCCTAGAAAGAAAGAAAAGAAGAGTGGTGGCCTAGTTAAAGCCTTCCATCTCCAGGCCTTACATGGCTTCATCTGAAAAGTCCCAAAAGACAAATGAGACAAAGAAAAATAATAACAAAAGATAATGTCTATCATCCAGTGGAATTGCAGAGGTCTAAGTACTAGCATTGAGCAAATAAAAACTTTAACCAGGGACTCAGACACGAAGGTAATTTGCCTACAGGAAACCAAGATCAGTGACAAACCATTTAATCCTGGACTCAATTATCATTTTTGTAGATCCCCTCCTTTGCAAGCTGCAAGAGCTCAAGGTGGTACAGGTTTTATTATTCACAAATCTGTAAAATTTGAAACAATCCCACTCAATACACCACTACAGGCATGTGCAGTTAGAACTCATATCGGGAAAAAAATTACTTTATGCTCGCTATATATTGAACCATCCTTAGAACTTTTCCTCTTAGATCATGCTGGTAATCCAAGAAGGCTTAGACTTTCTGACCTCCAAGACTTGATCAATCAGCTTCCTGCCCCTTTTATTTTAATGGGTGATTTTAATGCAAAGCATACTTTATGGGGTGGAAATGTGTGCGATAGATGGGGTAATCTTGTTGAAGAATTAATCGACAACAATGATGTAATACTAATGAATGATGGTTCTCCAACTAGGTATGATGTATTCCACAACTCTACATCAGCCATTGATTTGTCAATCTGTTCCTCATCCATTCGATTGGACTACCTTTGGTCAGTAAATGAACACCTACATGGCAGTGACCATTGGCCAATTATGTTAAATTATGTCCATAATCTTCCTTCTCAGTGTCCACCAAAATGGAAGATAGATGAGGCAGACTGGGCAGCTTATGAAAACTGTTCACACACTGATAAAGAATATGATGAATTTACATCTCCAGTGCATGCCTATCAACATCTTGAAAATATTATTGATGATAATGCTAGCAAGTTTATACCTAAAACATGCGGTTTACCTCATCGCTCTGTAGTTCCTTGGTGGAGTAAAGAATGTGCCAACGCAAGAAAAGTGACCCGAACTTGCTTCAGAAGATACTTGAGGACAAACTATTTAGCAGATAGAATAGCATATCTCAGAGCCTGTGCCAAACAAAAAAAGAATTTTTAAAAAAGCAAAGAGAGCATCTTGGAAGAAATATATATCTAATATTAATACCAAAACTCCTTCAAAGGAAATATATGGACAAGATTAGAAAACTTCAAGGTAAATTCGTTCCTAAGCCTCTACCAATATTAAGGGAAAATAATAGATATATATCTGACCCCAAAGATGTAGCAGAGGTTCTTGCTAAGCACCCCCCAGATGCTGAAGCCTTGATGAGGATGGGGGGCTTAGGGATTAGCAGCTGGGCTCTAATGAACAGTGGGAACTACTTCCCATTGGACCTCGGTGCCCAGCTGTCGATTCAACTAAATCAGTCAGCACTTTCTCTTTTACTTTTGATTATTTCTTTTTTTCTCCCATCTCTTCCTTTTGGGCTCGATATTGTTGACGACTTTGGCATGTTCGATTTTACTTTGGATGCTGCTTTGTATTTGGCAGAGTGTGGGATGGACTACATTCCATCTCAACCTGTGCCAATTTAGACGCCATCACCCTCTGGCAGACCCCATTGGGTGCAGACCAAGTCTGTTAAGAGTCGGGCTCCAGTGATCCGGTCTTAAGTCACCCATATTTGCGGGTAATAGGTGACGCCAGGCATTGGAGTCGACGGTGGGAGGGGCTAACTACCCCCACTGACCAGTGTACGCCCACCTTAAGAGAGGCAGCCCCTCTCTAATAGAGGACTGGTCCCCGCTGAAGCCTCTTCTCGTGTTGGGCCACATGGGATAGGAGGACTGACATCCTCCGATAAGAGGTGGATAACCCGGCTTGCTTTTTAAAAAAAACCCAACCCCTCTGTTGACGACCTGGAAAATACAAACATGGACCTCGGTACAGACAGCTCCAACTCGGGTTCTAACATTGTAACGTTAGAATCTTATTCACGTCATGTGAATAATAAAACGCTAGAGAAGAAGAGAGAGAGAGTGAAAAATGATGACAGTACAGAAAGATATAGAAAAGTAGAAGTATTACCTGGTCACTATGAAGTAGTGAATTATGAAAATTTTTTTATCTTGGAATTTGAAAACGGAAGAAATGAGCGTATAAATGTTTTTAAAGCTAATAGAGAAATAGTTACTTTATGTGGAGGGCAGCCAAAAATTTTACCCCAGGGAAATGGAAGTCTCTTGATAGAGACACTGTCCCCATTACAAGGTGAAAGGTTAAAAACACTTACAACATTGAATGGCCATAGCGTAAAATGCGTTTCACACCCTACTTTCAACCAGAGTAGAGGTGTGATATATGCTCCAGAATTGTTGGATATAGAGGAGAAAGAAATAGAGGATGAACTGAAAAGTCAAGGAGTAATTAAAGTAGTCAGAATGAGAGAGAGTTGGAGAACAACGTATCCCTCTTGCTACTCTGATTATAACAATTGATCAATGCCGATTACCAAATGTTATAAAAGCTGGATGGCTATCTTTGAAGGTAAAACCATATATCCCGTCACCATTGCGATGTTATCATTGCCAAATGTATGGCCATTTAAGCCAGAAATGTAAAGAAAAACTAAACAATAAGCCAGCTGTTTGTGCCAACTGTGGAAAAAGTAGTCATGGAGTATGCATAGAAAACCCTAATTGCATACATTGTGGGGAAGCACACCCAGCTACATCTAAAAGCTGTGTAAAGTTTATTTTTGAAAAAGAAATCCAGGCCATTAGGACCATGGAAAGGGTTACTTTTAAAGAGGCTCGTAAAAGAGCTCTTGAAAAGCAAATAAGACCAGGGCAACCTTTTTCAATGGTTCTGAAGAAAAACTTGCCAAACCACACAGACGAAAATTATATCTCTACTTCTAAGATAAAGAAACAAATGAAAGTAGTTAAAGAGGTTGAAAGTCCCATCGAAAATCTATATCCAGAAATTGTGGAAAAATCAAAACGGACACTTAAAGATCTGAAAATTATTCAAAAGCCAACTACTCCGATTTTAAACAATAGTACAAACCTCTCACAGGCCGTTTCCTTGCCTGATCTGATGGAGGTTGCACTCGAAACCAATTTACCTGGTGAACCCGTAGTGGGGAAGGTGCAAAAACCCGACAGATCACAACCTTTTAATCGAAAAAGAGAGAGACCTCCCTCCCTCTCTCCTCCTACCATAAGAAACATTAAAGTCACGACTTCCAATAAATATGATATCTTGTCTGCTGATGTTTCTGAACAACTAGAAGGTAAATTGAACCAATCAGAAATTCAAGTTGAGGTCCACCATCCTCCTCAACAATTAGATCAAAAGGACACAAAGAAAAAGAGAAACACAAAACCCACTATATCAAGATCCTCTCTAGAGTTACCTCCGGGAAACATTGTTAGATCAAATAGTGCCATTGGGAAGACTTCATCTAAGGTGTCTTCCAAAAAATAAAACATAGTTTTTTCCTCCATTCTGCAATGGAATTGCCAGGGTTTAAGGGCGAAATATGAACAACTTAAGCTCCTCATACGTGAGCACTCCCCTATAACAGTATGTCTACAAGAAAGCAAGCTCGATGCTAATACTCCTTGTCCTCGAGAGTATGTTAGCGATAGGACACCATATGATCAACGAGCAGGGAGCCATGGGGGAAGTCTTATATACGTTTGACGAGATGTTCCCCAAATATCTCTGTCTATCTGTACCCCTCTGCAGGCAGTGGCTGTACAGATTGATATAGGGAGAAAATACACAATCTGTTCTCTTTACTTGCCTCCAAATGATAACATCTCATATGATAATATAGTAGAGGTGATTAAACAACTCCCACAACCCTTTCTCTTACTAGGAGACCTTAATAGTAGACATCCTTTATGGGGTGATGTTTTAGCAAATGCAAGGGGTAATATTATATCGTCAATTTTGGAGAATGAAGATGTCGGACTCCTCAATACAGGAGAGCCCACACATTTTCATGTACAGACAGGTACCTTGTCCTGCATTGACCTATCAGTTGCAAGCTCTAACTGTCTTCTCGATTTTAATTGGAGAACATTAGATGATTGGCATACTAGTGATCATGCACCAATCATTATAAACACCAACAATGGTCCACCTTTACAAAGATCACCTCGGAATCTTGATAAGGCGGACTGGAATAGATTTCGGGAGTTAAGTGAAATTGAAGGAAATGCAGAACAGTTTGAAAGTGTTGATGATGCCATAGACTTACTTAATGGAACTCTTCACACAGCAGGAGTGAATTCCATTCCCAAAACAACTGGGATATTCAGACGACGACCAGTCCCCTGGTGGTCGTCAGAACTAACTGCCCTGCACAGAGCCACAAGAAAGTCTTTAACTCGATTGCGCATGCGCCGTAATGAGGAGAATTTAGTCATATACAAGAAATGTAGAGCACAGTTCCGCCGTGCCATGAAAGAAGCTAGGCGCCAGTCTTGGATGTCCTTTGTTTCCTCCATTAACAGTAGAACACCAACATCATCTGTGTGGAGGAAAGTAAAAAAGATAGCAGGAAAATTCACCCCAAACCCACCACCAGTGTTAAAGATAAATGGCCAGTATATGACTGGAGCAACCGAAGTTAGCAATGCCCTGGCTGACCATTTCTCAAATGTATCGTGCAAGTGTCAAGCAGCTCCTGGTCACCAGTATAGGAGCAATGAAGAAAAGAAAGTTTTAAACTTCGCAACAAGAAAGCAAGAGTCATACAATTCTCCTTTTACTGAAAGAGAATTTGATTCTGCTCTTGCTACTTGTAACGATACAGCCCCTGGACCCGATGGAATTCCATATGCAATGATTAAACATGTACCTTTTAATACAAAGTTATTTATTTTAAGCATTTTTAATAGAATATGGCATGATCATAGTTATCCAAGTGTTTGGGAACTAGCCATTATTTTAGCCTTTTTAAAACCCGGTAAGGACAAGTTTTTAGCAGCAAACTACCGACCTATTGCATTGACATCTTGTTTATGTAAAATCATGGAGAAGATGGTCAATGCAAGACTGATTTGGTACCTTGAAAAGAAGAATATTTTATCACCCATTCAATGTGGATTCAGGAAAATGCACTCAACGACTGATGTGCTGATACAACTTGAGTCCTCCATTTGTGAAGCCTTTGCTTCCAAACAGCACCATGTGACAGTTTTTTTTTATCTTGAAAAGGCATATGATACCACATGGAGATACGGTATACTTAAAAGAATCCATGAGTGCGGATTGAGAGGTGAGCTACCACTATTCATCCAGTCATTTCTTTCACATAGAGTTTTCCAAGTGAGAGTTGGGGAAGCTCTATCACAGAGTAGATGCCAGGAAGAAGGAGTTCCTCAGGGGAGTGTGCTGAGTGTAACCCTTTTTGCACTAGCAATTAATGGGATATCCTCAGTCATTCCCCGGGATGTTCTTGCAACATTATTTGTGGATGATCTCTCCATATCATTTACTGGAGCCAGAATGGCAATGGTTGAGAGAAAAATCCAACTCTCTATTGATAAAATTATCCATTGGGCCGATATGAATGGATTTAAGTTCTCAACAAGTAAAACTACAATTGTCCATTTCTGTCGTATACGGGGAGTACATCCAGACCCGGATATATACATCAAAGGTCAACGGATCCCATGTGCAAGTGAAGCAAAATTTTTAGGGTTGATATTTGATTGTAGGCTTACATGGGTTTCTCACTTAAAAACATTAAAAGCTAAATGTGTTGAAGCTATGAATCTTTTAAAAGTCTTGTCCCATACATCATGGGGGGCAGACCGCAATACAATTTTAAAATTATACAAGGCCTTGATATTTAACAAAATTAGTTATGGATGCGAAATATACTCCTCAGCAACCCCAAGCCGGTTAAAAATACTAGATTCAATACATCATGCTAGCATTAGATTGTCCACAGGAGCCTTTAGAACCTCCCCTATCACAAGTCTCCTTGTTGATGCTGGGGAGTTGCCTCTGGACCTTTACCGAATGTCCTCTATTATTCGGTATTGGTTTAGATTGCAAAGACTCCCCAATTCTTCAGCCTTTCAAACTGCAAGCCTTGTAAGGCACTCAACCTACTTTGAGTTGCACCCAAAATCTCCTCAACCTTTTGGGTTTCGGGTTAACCAATTATTAAACAATCTGGATATAATTAGAAATAAGGTTCTTCCATTCAAGGTATTATCAACGCCTCCATGGAAATTACCTGACATATCTTTTTGTAGATACTTTATTGGAGTTAAGAAGAATTTGACTGACTTAGAATCCAGGTCTCTTTTTATGGAACATGTTGAAGAACATAGAGGATCGACTTTTATATATACTGATGGCTCCAAATCTGATGCTGGCGTTGGATTTGGAGTACATAGCAATGATTTTAATTGTAGAGGTGCACTTCCTCTAACAGCTTCCATATTTACTGCCGAACTGTATGGCATATTAACCGCTATTGAGAAAATAGCTTTGGAAAAGGAGGGTAATTTTACAATTTTTAGTGATGCAGGGAGTGTTCTTCAAGCTTTAGAAGTTTTTAATTCTAGTAACCCTCTAGTTTTAAAGATTTTAGAATGGCTTTTTATTATTGGACGGAAAGGTATAACTGTTCGTTTTTGTTGGGTTCCAGCACATGTAGGTGTGTCTGGGAATGAGAAGGCAGATTTACTGGCGAAGAATGCGGCATCCGAGTTGCTACCAAGGAGGTATCCCATTCCATGTAACGATTTCTTACCTTACATCAAGAAATTGGTTTGTGATAAATGGCAACAGCACTGGGATAGTCAAGATGGCAATAAAATGAGGGAAGTAACAAATATCATATCACCTTGGAGGTATAACATGATTCCCCGAAAATGGGAGACGACTTTGTCGTCTCCGTATTGGTCTGCCTGCGAATGTTTTAAAAACTCTGCTACAACTTGGGCAGGTGGGGCTCCTCCCACTACCGTCAGCCACGCCTTGGGCACCGTTGTTCGGCCCATTGTCTTGGCTAGTAGAAGACCCGGCGACGGCAGCACTCTGGTTTTGAGCATTGCCGCTGGCGGAGGGTCGACCATGTCGCCGGTTTATCGCTTCTTCAGGAATGGAGTGACCCTCAGCCTCTCCCGAAAGATTGGCTGGGCGAGTTGGATCTACTCTTTGGCCCCCACGAACCATACTGTGGGCCAAGTAGATGGGTCACTAACAGTTCACACTGTTCTCGCCTAACCGTCTCAGGTGTTGTTGAGACGGAACTGGTGTCTTAGCAAGAGGGATCTAAGGTTGCTAATTGATCCCTCCTCCCCGACTCTCGGTTGCAACTCTCAGATTCCCTAACCAAGGGTCTTGAGAAGCGGAACCGCACCAGTTGATAAGGAGTGAGGAACTGAAGGCGCTCGAAAATGGGCGGTTTGAAGCCTGTCTCGATTGCTGTATACCTCCAATTGCCTCACCCTTAAGAGAGTCAATAGATGAATGTGGGTAAGGGAAATCGGCAATTTTGATCCGTAACTTCGGGACAAGGATTGGCTCTGAGGGTCGGGCCAGTCGGGCCTTTCCGGGAAGCGGGTGCGGGGTGTCTCGGGGGGCAGGACTGGGCGAGGTCTTGTCGGTCGGCTTCGGCTGGCCGGCGGACCGAGCTCGGACCTCGCTGACCGGGTGCCCTTCCGCGGAACGGGCAAGGTTCTGCAAAGTATAATCGCGTCGAGAGTCATAGTTACTCCCGCCGTTTACCCGCGCTTGGTTGAATCTCTTCACTTTGACATCCAGAGCACTGGGCAGAAATCACATCGCGTCATCATCAGCCATAACCATCGCGATGCTTTGTTTTAATTAAACAGTCGGATTCCCCGTGTCCGTGGCAGTTCTGAGCTGGTCGCTAGGCTGCCAGCCGGAGTAATATATACACGTCTCCGTCTGGGGCCTCGCATGGCCCGAGAGCCGCGCTCCGCCCCAAGTCTCGACGCGATTATACTTTGCAGAACCTTGCCCGTTCCGCGGAAGGGCACCCGGTCAGCGAGGTCCGAGCTCGGTCCGCCGGCCAGCCGAAGCCGACCGACAAGACCTCGCCCAGTCCTGCCCCCCGAGACACCCCGCACCCGCTTCCCGGAAAGGCCCGACTGGCCCGACCCTCAGAGCCAATCCTTGTCCCGAAGTTACGGATCAAAATTGCCGATTTCCCTTACCCACATTCATCTATCGACTAGAGGCTCCAAACCTCGGAGACCTGATGCGGAGATGGGTACAGTCTGTGTCGAAACAGGGTCACCACGGGCGAGCGGGGCGCCGACCACGAGGGCCAGCCACCCGCACCCGCCCCGGACTCCGACCCGTGTGACTTCCTCACTTGGATCTTTCACGGACTGGCGTTGGTGCACGGGACGACACAAGAACTGTGTCGCTCTACGGCCACCGTGTGGTTTGCTATACCATCACCCCCTTCTCGCTTCATAGGATTTCCGGGGATCACGGGGCCTAAAACAGAAAAGAAAACTCTCCCCCGGACCAGACGCCAGTGGACACAAGCCAGATCCCGTTGCCAGGAATCGTCACACACTTGACCCGGCCTCCACCTCAAAGGCAGACACCGGGCCCGTCCGAACACAGGTCACGGAATCATTACCGTATTCCCTTTCGCCACTGCATCCCTTCCAGCTCATAGTATCTATTACGATGACAAGTCGGTCCCTCGCTGGTGGAGGAGGAGCGCCGACGCGGCGCGGGTCTCTTCGCTTCGTCTTTCTCTCGCTCGGACCCGCGGCCACCGGCACACGCTGCCTCCAGCCAGCAGAGGACACCTACTAAACATTATTCTCTCCGTTTAGAGGCCTGGGATCACATGGGACACAGGAACTTTATCCTTGGGCTTAGGCCTGACTCACCCATGTTCAACTGATGTTGACATGGAACCCTTCTCCACATCAGCCAACGAGGCTCTCTCTTGATTATTTGCTACTACCACCAAGATCTGCACCAGCGGCGGCTCCAGGCCGGCTCATGCCAAGTCCCTTCGACGCTCACCGCTGCAACCCTTCTACTCGCCGGGGCTTCCATAGCGCCTCTCTCAGCGCCAAAAACAGTGCCCCGGCGGCCGAGTATCGGGAGAATGCTTGAGCGCCATACCATTTTAAGGGCTAGTTGCTTCGGCAGGTGAGTTGTTACACACTCCTTAGCAGATTCCAACTTCCATGGCCACCGCCCTGCTGTCTATAGCAACCAACACCTTTTCGTAGTGTCTACATTAGCATTCCTTTAGGCCCCTTAACTCGTACGTTTGGTTCATCCCACAGCGCCAGTTCTGCTTACCAAAAGTGGCCCACTAGGCACTCTGATTCTTTGCATCATAGAGCTTCACATCTCAAGCAAGCTCCACGTCTCACCCATTTAAAGTTTGAGAATAGGTTGACGGCATTGCACCACCAAGGCCTCTAATCATTCGCTTTACCGGATGAAACTCAACTCTCCGAATGCCAGCTATCCTGAGGGAAACTTCGGAGGGAACCAGCTACTAGATGGTTCGATTAGTCTTTCGCCCCTATACCCAGCTCTGACAATCGATTTGCACGTCAGAACTGCTTCGGACCTCCACCAGAGTTTCCTCTGGCTTCGTCCTCGCCAGGCATAGTTCACCATCTTTTGGGTCCCAACGGCTGCGCTCTCAGGTACTTGGCGGCGGACCACGGGTTGAGGGAGCCCGAGAGCCCCCCGTGCCCCGGGCCGCACTACGCCAAGTCCTCGGCCTGCGCCCCAACTCCCACCAGCCGCAAGACCGGCGGGCCGCCCGGCCAGGCACCGCCGGTACCAGCCCAGGATATTCTCTCAACCTAGCTGGCCCGACAGGCCTCGGCAGACAGGGGATCGGCCTGCCCAAAACAGAGCTCACTTTCATTTCGCCTCTGGGTTTAGATCACCCTTAGACTCGCGCACATGTTGGACTCCTTGGTCCGTGTTTCAAGACGGGTCGGGTGGATTACCAATCACTCTCAGGTGGCGAGAGGCCGCATTCTTCTCTCCGCGGCCTCCTTGCAGTGACCGCCGCTCGGGCCTGGTCAGTACCGTCGTCGGTCATCACCCGCGCCAAGGCGCGGGCTACCAGTCCGAAACGGCCCTCGGAGCCTAAGCAGCGGGTCGCCACCAACTCTACTCGAGGGAGAAATAAGCCCGCAGGCCGCGGCACGACAACCACGGTGCCGCGGCAACTAACTGCATCGCCGGGTCCTCTCACTGAAAAGCAACTTGAACCGCGGTTGCCGCCCGCACCCCGCCAACTGAATCCCCTCTTTCGACCTTCACGGTTCCACCCGTTTGAGCTTCTAATGGTTTCACGTCCTCTTGAAATCTCTCTTCAGAGTCCTTTTCAGCTTTCCCTCATGGTACTTGTCAAATATCGGACTCGTGGTAGTATTTAGCCTTAGATGGAGTTTACCACCTACTTAGGGCTGCAGTACTAAGCAACCCGACTCTACGGTAAAGACCCCTCCGCCCAAGCTGCCTAAAACCTTTTTACAGGCGCCGCCACACGGGCCTACCACCCTCCTCAGGGCTGCATTCAAGCAATGACTTAGGCGGTGAGCAGCTCGAGCGGTACGGATCCACCGAAACGCAACACCCCTCGACGGCCGGACAGGACCGCGAGGTTATGCGCTGGGCTGGTCCCCTTTCAGTCGCCCTTACTCGGGGAATCCCGGTTGGTTTCTTTTCCTCCGCTTATTAATATGCTTAAATTTGGCGGGTTGTCTCCCCGCGGACGAGGTCTTCAAAAACTTGCGCCTTCCAGGGCCCAGACGGAGCAGGACGTCCGGATCAGCCAGCGGCGTCGTCCTCGGATTCTGAGGCGGAGGAGCGGCCTTCATTCTTCGGAGTGCAGGCGACTGCTGCAGCCAGCGGCAGGCAGAGCGGCTAGACCGACGTCGTCGTCCTCTCTCGCAAGGACTCCGTCCGTCCGGCGGTGACCGCTCCCCAGGGCAGCGCAGGGGAGGCGGTAGCCGTAGCTGCTTTACTACTCGCTGCTGCTGCTGCTGCACCAACTGCTTGCTTCTCCGTGTCGACGGCACCCTCTCTCCCAAGGGCAGCACCGTTCATCAAAAGGCTCTCTCTCTCCCGCTTCGTCCTCCGGACAACAGCTCACCTTCGTTCCTTCCTTTCTTCCTCCCTCCCTCGCACCAACGGACGGGGTCCCTCCCAGCAGCGCTCGAAAGAAAATGATTCTCTTCGACCCACTGCTCTCTCTCTCTCGGGATGAGGCCAGTCTCGTCACCCGCCCGAGTGCACCAGCGGCCCCGGCCCTTCGTCCTTCCATCTTCTGCTCTCGCACAGACACAGATGGCAGGAGGAGCTGGCCGCGAGCCCGGCACTCAAACAGATGCTGCTTCCTTCTCGCGAAGCCACGAAACATGACCCGGGACAAGACCCGAACGCTGCTTAGGCACTCAGGATAGGTACCCGGGATGGCCTCTGCTTCTCTTCACCTGAGAGCAGGATCGTCCACCGTAGTCCCAGACACCAGGCCACCATGCCGCCCTCGCCGCCGCCAGCTGGGAACAGCCAGCCGGACAGCAGCAACAGCAGCAGCAGCAACGGGGCCCAGTCCAGGGACACGGCGACATTTCACACTTGAGGGAACGGACCGCCAGCCCACAAAAATAGTGGGCGCCGGCCCGACATCCCCATCTCGCCACGGCTCACGGTAGCTGCGGCCGCCCCTTCTAGCGGCGCGCGCCTCCGGCCGGCCCCCTTCTCTCTGAGGGCCGCACACTCGGCGCCGCTGCCAGCCGGGGCCTGCCGCAGCAATACCCTTCACCGGGATGGATGCTTAACAGACACTCGTCCGGGAGTGGCGAAGACACTGGTCAGTGCCCTCGCCGCAATGTGCGTTCAACTGGTCGATGCATCTCATAATCTTGCGATTCACATGCCGACATGCATTTTGCTGCGGTCTTCATCGACCCACGAGCCGAGCGATCCACCATTAGAAGTTGTTCAAATTGGAAATTATTACAAAAACATGGGCTAAGTGTGACTTCCATCACGGCCCGCCACGGACATGCCAGCGCGGCGGGCCCTCCTCCTCCGACGGCCGTGCTTCTCTCTCTCTCCGACCGTCATCACTACGGGGACAGTAGTGCTCGACGTCGTCTCCGGCCAGCGGCGTAACCCCGCCTAAAGCGTGCCGCACCGCGCCGCCGCCTCTTCCTTCTCTCTGGCGACGCGGACGACAGTGGCTCCACAGCCCTCGAGACGTCTTTGTACTGACTGCCCCCCCCCCTCTTCCACCAAAAACCACCTCTAGAGCCCCACACTAACTCTCCATCTGGCTCCGTGCGCCCCAGGGCAGCACAGCTGAGCCATCCATCAGTAATGATCCTTCCGCAGGTTCACCTACGGAAACCTTGTTACGACTTTTACTTCCTCTAAATGATCAAGTTTGGACATCTTTCCAGCCCGTCCAGGCGAGTCGGCGGAACCCCATTGCTGGGAGAAACCCGCCGCCCCAGTCCAAGACCGCCAGTCTGAAGGCCTCACTGAATCATTCAATCGGTAGTAGCGACGGGCGGTGTGTACAAAGGGCAGGGACTTAATCAACGCAAGCTGATGACTTGCGCTTACTGGGAATTCCTCGTTCATGGGAAACAATTGCAAGCCCCAATCCCTATCACGAATGGTTTTCACGCGATTTCCCGCTCCTCTCGGAGAAGGACAACCCGCTAACCCATTCAGTGTAGCGCGCGTGCGGCCCAGGACATCTAAGGGCATCACAGACCTGTTATTGCTCAATCTCCTGCAGCTATACTCGCTGCTCATCCCTCTAAGAAGACTGTGTCGAACGGGGCCCATGCACCAAAACGCCCGTCCACTATTTAGTAGGCCAGAGTCTCGTTCGTTACCGGAATTAACCAGACAAATCACTCCACCAACCAAGAACGGCCATGCACCACCACCCACCAAATCGAGAAAGAGCTCTTAATCTGTCAATCCTTCTGGTGTCCGGGCCTGGTGAGGTTTCCCGTGTTGAGTCAAATTAAGCCGCAGGCTCCACTCCTGGTGGTGCCCTTCCGTCAATTCCTTTAAGTTTCAGTTTTGCAACCATACTACCCCCGGAACTCAAAGACTTGAGGTTTCCCGGGGGCGTCTCGCCACGTCATGGGAATAACGACGGCGAATTGCTAGTCAGCATCGTTTAGGGTTAGAACTAGGGCGGTATCTGATCGCCTTCGATCCTCTAACTTTCGTTCTTGATCAACGAAGACATTCTTGGCAAATGCTTTCGCTGTTGTTCGTCCTACGACGGTCACTGAATTTCACCTCTCGCGTCGTAGTACGGATGCCCCCGACAGTCCCTCTTTATCATTACCTCTGGTTCCCACCACCAAGAAAATGGAACCGAGATCATCTTCCATCATTCCATGCAGGTAACATTCGGGCATTGTATTCGAGAGTAGCCTGCTTTGAGCACTCTCATTTATTCAAGATGAACTGGCCGGCCGCGCGGGACACTCGGTGAAGAGCACCCCGGCAGAACCGGCTTGGCTTCCACTCACGGAAGCTGTTCGGAGCCAGACGGGGAAGCACCGGGCGGTGACCTCCCCAGCCAGTCCGGAACTGAGCTCGAACTACGAGCTTTTTAACCGCAACAACTTTAATATACGCTATTGGAGCTGGAATTACCGCGGTTGCTGGCACCAGACTTGCCCTCCAATTGGTTGTTGCTAAAGGATTTAAAGTGTGCTCATTCCAATTACGCAGACTCGGAAGAGTCCCGCATTGTTATTTTTCGTCACTACCTCCCAGAGCTGGGATTGGGTAATTTGCATGCCTGCTGCCTTCCTTGGATGTGGTAGCCGTTTCTCAGGCTCCCTCTCCGGAATCGAACCCTGATTCTCCGTCACCCGTAACAACCACTGTAGGCGCATGGCCTACAATCCACAGCATGATAAGGCAGAAACTCGAAAGATACGGAGCCGGTGCGGAGACCGTGCCCTCTGCACAAAGTTATTCAGAGTCATCACAGTAAACTGAACGGACCGAGGCCCGCTTGGTTTTCAACTAATAAAAGCACTCCTCCCTTCCAGTCGGAGTTGTAATGGTCACGTATTAGCTCTAGAATTACCAGGGTTATCCGAGTAGTAGGTTTGGATCAAATGAATGATAACTGATTTAATGAGCCATTCGCGGTTTCGCCTTAGAGCGGCCTGTACTGACACATGCATGGCTTAATCTTTGAGACAAGCATATGACTACTGGCAGGATCAACCAGGTAGTTTGCTTACTTAATCTTTCAGTCTAAAGGCCGGGATCCACGTCCCAAAGATCGCGTCCTACTGCATCCCGTCTCCTCCGCCTTCTCTCCCAAAGACGAGACGGCTGCTGCTGCTGCCACCGCTGCCACTGCGGAACTACTACGGGTGAGTTTGGACACGGGTCAGGCAGGAGCCCGGCCTATTTCCATCGCTCTCCTATCTCTGAATCAAGGGGCTGCTGCTGCTCTCTCCCTCAAGCAAAGCGGAACCCTTCATTGCCACAAGTTCTAAGTACTTTCCAACAGGAGGCCAGTCAACTCTACTCTGCTGGCCAGCGACAAGAACATTGTCTCATCGCTGGCTGGTCTGAGCAGAGCTAAACCAGACCCACCTCTCATTCTCAGAGACACGAC
>NC_090767.1:42398826-42403826 GCF_036898095.1 Palaemon carinicauda
TATACTGAAAAGATGCCCAGCTACCGTTCTTAAAGCTAAAAAACTAAAAGGGAATAATAATGCAATTTGTTTAATCTTTTCATCACATTACCAACCAGATTACATCAAGATCAGACACTTAAACATTCCGGTCATGAAATTCCACCCACGACCAATGCAATGTTATAAGTGTTACGAGTATGGCCACATTAATGTAAAGTGTACTAATAAGAAGAGATGTTATATTTGTTCCGAATTTCATGATCCCAACGAATTCCATGATACCTCCGCCGATTTTACTCATGAAAAGTTTTGTTTCCATTGTGAGGGAGCTCACTCTCCCAATTCTAAACTGTGTCCTCAGTACAAACTGGAGCAATCAATAATTGAGACTGCCAATAATGAGCATATAACTTTTGGTGCAGCAAGGAAAAAACTTAATGGTTCTAATCCAACATATGCCAGAGTTTTGTCCCATCCCGTAAAGTTAAATAATAACTCAAGGAATACTTACCCCACAGTTACTGCTGGATCTAAATATCCTGAGATTTCACCTTCTTCATCAACAAATCCCTCAAGGCCCGACAAGATTTCCAATAATTCCAGCAAGCCACAGAACTCTCATCCAGTTCCAGCTTTTCTGGAAAACAATAATATCAGTAGAATAAACAAAAAACCAAATAACAAAGTAGGCCAAAATGGTCCCTTAAAGCAAGAAGGCCGTATTCCACTGCAAAACCGTTTCAACACACTTGCCACAGACAGTGCCAGCAAGGCTATAGAAAACATAGGAGAAATAGAGATGGTTGATATCGAGCCCCATAAATCAAAATTCGTGAGCAAGAAAAGAGTAATTGAAGATACAACACCACCCAAACCCAAAAAAACAAATAATATAGAATTTATACCAGATGCAATTGAAATGGATATCGAAAAATTACTAGAACTCCCAACCTCTGGACCCGAACCTAACACAGTCAATAACCACATCACTAAACAAGTGATAAACGTTGAAGTCCATAGGAATCCCCATGACCCTCAAGGAAGTGAAAGCAAGTCGAATAATAATGCACCCATTAAAGAAATAAGCCCTTCTCCAGTTCTAGGTATGACTGGAAAACTAATGCTTTCACGTAAAACAATGGCAGAAAATACAACGCACAAAGTTTCATGTGGTTGTAACGATTGCTTCATGGCAGAATTCAATGACCCTAAAAATCTAAATGTACATAAGATGAATAATATAATAGATAATTTTACTAAGAACAAAAACAAAAACCAGTATGGCAAATTGGAAAGCCACAATGCTGGTTGTATGTGTGTTGACCATCTAATAAAGAAACGTGCAACAGGCACCCTCCAACTGGAAAAATTTATAGAAAAACTTAACCTTAATCCAAATGACACCCAGGAAGCTAATACAAACAAGGGTAAAACCCAGGGAGCCATACCCAAGGAACCAAATCTTGATTCAAATCTACAACTAGCGTAGTCAAGCAGAAACCCGTCTCCAACAGAATAAGCAGAAATAATGCCTTACCCAGTGGAAATTTATCTTCTTTGCCGTAACGTTCAATCCTTACATAATTCAGTGGAATATTAATGGTCTTAAAGCCCGTTTACATTTAGGGGAAATCCAAAGACTATTGAAAAATTATAACCCTATTGCAATATGCTTACAACATACTAATGATACTGTTCCTCCAATAGGAAACTACATTTTAGCATCTCGCTCAATCCCTTCTCCCAATACTTTAGGGACTGCAGTATATGTTCATAATAAAGTAACTTATGATGCTTCAATATTCAACACATCAGAATTTCAATTATCTGGAGTTAGATTACATCTAAATAACGACACTTTTAATATCTATAATATGTACAATCAACCCTCTTTCAACTATGATATACAAAATCTACCTAAAGTACTCCCAAATACGCAAGAGGATATACTATTACTAGGAGACTTCAACTCCCATAACTCCATATGGGACACCAATTGTGTTGATGTTGACATAAATGGTTCAAAGGTTGAACTGATGATGAATGATCATAACCTCTGTATATTGAATGAGGCAGAGAGTAGCACTTACTATTCAAAAGCTCAGGGAACCTATTCGTCAATAGATTTAACTCTGTGTTCCAATAATATTGTTGATAGGTTCGAATGGAATGTCTTAGACGACCTGTTTACCAGTGATCATTTTCCTATTTTGATTACCATATTAGGACATACACCAACTTCCTCGATTCAACGATATAATACAGATAAAGCTGACTGGGATAAGTTCAAGTTTTACACTAAGCAAGTGCCTCCCTTTGATTACTCCCAAGATCATGATAAAACAAATGATGACGTTGTGAATTTTATCACACAAGCGGCTGATAAATCGATACCTCTGACTGGCACCCGACAGTTAAAACTTTCAGTCCCATGGTGGTCAGAGACATTAACCCAGCTGATAAACAAAAAGCATGCAGTTGGAAGAAAATTAGAAACCCTAAATAAAAGATTCAAACATTTGAGCACTGGTCCCCTAATGTTAGGGAATAAAATAAATTGGTTGACATAGCAATAGAAATTAGTGTGTTGAAACCATATTTTAATAGGGTTTCTGCTAAATTCAGAAAGGAAGTAATTAAAGGCAAGATAATTTCATGGCAAAAATACGTGTCAAGCATATAGGATAATACTTCTGTGCAGAAGGTGTGGCAGAAGTTTAGGAAGATTAATGGCTTTTACAGCAAACCAGCGAGACACACATTAATGCATAACGGCTCGTTAATACATGATACTCAGACAATCTCCAATATTATCGGCAATAATATTGAAAATATAAGCAGCATTGATAATTTAGATGCCCACTTTCGAGCCATTAAAAGAAGAGAAAAGCAACACCATTGAACTTTGATACTATGGAGGATATATATTACAATAAAAGATTCACTGTAGAGGAGTTGGAATTTGCCTTATCTAATTGTAGGTCAACCGCCCCGGGTAAAGATAAGATGAATTTCGATATGATTAGAAATCTAGCCCCTTTAGCTAAAGCATATCTATTGGATTTTTACAATCATCTTTGGACCAAACACCTATTTCCAAAGGCATGGAAACATGCAATAGTAATACCAATAGTAAAGGCAGGGAAAGATCCAAGTAATCCAAACAATTACAGACCAATTTCATTAACCAGTTGCATATGTAAATTACTGGAAAAAATGGTAAATTATAGACTAAATTGGTGTTTACGTCGCAATAATATTCTATCAACTTCTCAATTTGGCTCACAATCAGAACGATCTTCTTTGGATTCACTTTCACACTTAGAAAATTATATACGTAGAGGCTTTGAACGAAAACAGATCACAATAGCCATATTTTTTGATATTCAAAAGGCATATGATACAACGTGGAGACACTCGATACTAAAATTCTTACATCAGAATGGTTTTCGAGGACACCTTCCTATTTTTATTAGAAATTTTATTGGTGGAAGAACGTTTCAAACTCGTATTGATAACATTTACTCCGAATCTTTTAATCTTGACAGTGGTGTACCGCAAGGCAGTGTTTTAAGCGGGACGCTTTTTGCATTGGCAATTAACGACATTGTTAATCAAATGCCACAAGGAGTGCAAAGTAGTCTATATGTAGATGACTTTGCAATTTACTATTCCTCCAATAGCCTGCGTCATTTACAAAGGATTCTAAATAGTGCCACTAGAAAAATACTAGCGTGGACCGCATCTGTTGGTTTTAGACTTTCGGCAGAGAAAACTCAAGCCATA
The DNA here is from genome assembly GCF_036898095.1 of Palaemon carinicauda. Taxonomy (NCBI): domain Eukaryota; kingdom Metazoa; phylum Arthropoda; class Malacostraca; order Decapoda; family Palaemonidae; genus Palaemon; species Palaemon carinicauda. Next base: position 42,402,595 of record NC_090767.1, read on the forward strand.
ATGTTTTATAAAAACAGTAGATGGAAGCAAAACCAAGATATCAATCTAACATTGGGCAACGTACAAATCCAATTTCAAGATAAGGTAAAGTTTTTGGGACTAATTTTTGACACCCATTTGAATTGGAAAGCACATGTATCATACATCAAATCCAAATGTAACAGTGCTCTTAATTTAATGAGGAAATTATCTCACACAACCTGGGGTGCAAGGAGATCAACTTTACTAATGATGTATAAAGCATTAGTATTATCAAGAATTGATTATGGTAGCCCAATTTATGGTTCAGGATCAGAAGCAACTTTGAAATCTTTAGATCCAATACACACTCGAGGCCTGAGAATTTGTAGCGGAGCATTTAGATCATCCCCAAATCTCTCAATTTTATGTGAAATTGGAGAACCCCCATTGTCTTTGCATCGGGATTTTGTAACAATGCGGAGTGCATTGAAAATTTTATCCACTAATTCTCCAACAAAAAAGCTTTTTAATGAGAGGGACATATTTATAAACAACCATGAACCACCATTCCCAATTAGGGCAAACAGACTGTTACAATCAACAAACGTTAAAGTGAATCTTATCCAACCATCTTTATTTCCCCCACCTTGGATTATGACAAGGACAAGAATCTGTTCTCATCTGTTTTATTTATCAATAAAATTCACTTATACTCCGAGTCACCACAAGCAAATTACCATAGAACATATTCAGAGAAAATGTCCTCACTATGCAATATATACTGATGGTTCTAAATCCCCAATGGGTACTGGATGTGCTGCAGTATCTTTAGATGGAACACAACAATTATCGTTGCCAAAAGAATCATCAGTATTTACATCAGAGTTATATGCCATTTTACTAGCAATCAATACGATTAAAACCATTGAAGATAGGAAGAATTTTAAATTTGTCATCTATTCAGATTCTCAAAGTGCCATAGTGGCCCTTAAAAACTATACTCATAGGAACCACTTGATCCTAAGAATTAAAGACCTTATAAGTAAATTATCTTCTCAGTGTGTAAGTGTCGAGTTATGCTGGATACCGGCTCATGTTGGAGTTGTTGGTAATGAAAAGGCGGATGCTGCTGCTAAAGAAGCCATTAAATTACCACAAAACATTGACCTCCCAGTTGGAGATTTGATTACATTATTAAGGCATTTCATATTGGAAAAATGGCAGAATGTTTGGAATAATGTGCCAGAAAATAATAAATTAAGGCAAATTAA
>NC_090767.1:42411326-42412440 GCF_036898095.1 Palaemon carinicauda
TTATCTTGCCTTTAATTACTTCCTTTCTGAATTTAGCAGAAACCCTATTAAAATATGGTTTCAACACACTAATTTCTATTGCTATGTCAACCAATTTATTTTATTCCCTAACATTAGGGGACCAGTGCTCAAATGTTTGAATCTTTTATTTAGGGTTTCTAATTTTCTTCCAACTGCATGCTTTTTGTTTATCAGCTGGGTTAATGTCTCTGACCACCATGGGACTGAAAGTTTTAACTGTCGGGTGCCAGTCAGAGGTATCGATTTATCAGCCGCTTGTGTGATAAAATTCACAACGTCATCATTTGTTTTATCATGATCTTGGGAGTAATCAAAGGGAGGCACTTGCTTAGTGTAAAACTTGAACTTATCCCAGTCAGCTTTATCTGTATTATATCGTTGAATCGAGGAAGTTGGTGTATGTCCTAATATGGTAATCAAAATAGGAAAATGATCACTGGTAAACAGGTCGTCTAAGACATTCCATTCGAACCTATCAACAATATTATTGGAACACAGAGTTAAATCTATTGACGAATAGGTTCCCTGAGCTTTTGAATAGTAAGTGCTACTCTCTGCCTCATTCAATATACAGAGGTTATGATCATTCATCATCAGTTCAACCTTTGAACCATTTATGTCAACATCAACACAATTGGTGTCCCATATGGAGTTATGGGAGTTGAAGTCTCCTAGTAATAGTATATCCTCTTGCGTATTTGGGAGTACTTTAGGTAGATTTTGTATATCATAGTTGAAAGAGGGTTGATTGTACATATTATAGATATTAAAAGTGTCGTTATTTAGATGTAATCTAACTCCAGATAATTGAAATTCTGATGTGTTGAATATTGAAGCATCATAAGTTACTTTATTATGAACATATACTGCAGTCCCTAAAGTATTGGGAGAAGGGATTGAGCGAGATGCTAAAATGTAGTTTCCTATTGGAGGAACAGTATCATTAGTATGTTGTAAGCATATTGCAATAGGGTTATAATTTTTCAATAGTCTTTGGATTTCCCCTAAATGTAAACGGGCTTTAAGACCATTAATATTCCACTGAATTATGTAAGGATTGAACGTTACGGCAAAGAAGATAAATTTCCACTGG
>NC_090767.1:42420440-42440440 GCF_036898095.1 Palaemon carinicauda
AAAACGAAGTTAGCTTAAAGGAGTGACTGTTGTTCATAGAAAACGAAGATAGCTTATAGGAGATAAGAAGGGAAAAATTTGATTGATATACCTGAAGCTGGGGAAGACCTTGATGTGCCCATGAATGAGAGGAAGTTTCAATGAATAGATAAAATTTGATTAAAAAGTAAAAACAGATGTTTAAATAGAACATATATACAAAAAATACTAACACGAGAAGATGAAAATTATAATAAATATGCCCAGATGAATATTATACAGTTATAAATTTGCATTTAAAAACGGTAAATGTAAATGTCAGGCAACAATTATTCCAGGATTTTTACCATTTTAAAAACGGTTCAATTGACGTAAATGAGTAATATTGAGGTCACCAACGCATAGAAGATGATGACAAATTAAGGTAAAAATACGGTCGCCTGTATTTTACTGAAATACAGTTGAGAACAGTATATTTTTACGGAGAATTCCCGATTAAAATTGCAGTGTTCTCTAACAGTGTAGATAAATCTTGCCATAAACTGATCCTTAATTATACAAAAGTTAAACCATGCGTCTTTGAAGAAACAAACTGAAAACTAAAATGGCCACTAGCTAGAACGCATACCTTTGCCTATATCATGTTGTATATCATAAGATAGACAATTGAATTACGCACATTTTAACACTAGTTTCATGCAAATCGGATAAGAATTGACCACGATATGGCAAAAAGACTTTCATGCTATTCGGATAATAATTGACCAGGAAATGGCAAAAAGACTTTCATTCTATTCGGATAATAAATGACCACGATATGGCAAAAAGAATTTTCATGCTATTCGCATAATAATTGACCACGATATGGCAAAAAGACTTTCATGCTATTCGGATAATAATTGACCACGGAATGGCAAAAAGACTTTCATGCTATTCGGATAATAATTGACCACCATATGGCAAAGAGACTTTCATGCTATTCGGATAATAAATGACCACGATTTGACAAAAAGACTTTTTTTTTACTTTTTCGTAACTTTGGGCTTAACCTTTGACAGAGTTCATTATTATTATTATTATTATTATTATTATTTTATTATTATTATTATTATTATTATTATTATTATTATTTCTACTTGCTAAGCTACAACTCTAGTTGGAAAACCAGGATGCTATAAGCCCAAGGGCTCCAACAGGGAAAAGAGCCCAGTAGGGAAAGGAAACAAGGAAATGAACTGTAAGAGAAGTAATTAACCTGTAGAATAAAATATTTTAAAAACTGTAACAGCATTAAAATAAACATTTCATATATAAACTATAAAAAAATTAAAAAAAAGAAAAAAAGAGGAAGATAAAGAAAATAGTGTGCTCGAGTGTACCCTCAAGCAAGAGAACTCTAACCCAAGACAGTGGAACACCATGGTACAGAGGCTATGTCACTACGGAAGACTAGAGAACAATGGTTTGATTTTGGAAGTGTCCTTCTCCTAGAAGAGCTGTTTACCATAGCTAAAGAGTCTCTTCTACCTTACTCAGAGGAAAGTGGCCACTGAACAATCACAGTGCAGTAACCACTTGAGTGAAGAAGAATTGTTTGATAATCTCAGTGTTGTCAGGTGTATGAGGACAGAGGAGAATGTGTAAAGAATAGGCCAGACTATTCGGTGTATGTGTAGGCAAAGAGAAGGTGAATTGTAACCAGAGACAAGGATCCAATGTAGTACTGTCTGGCCAGTCAAAGGACCCCATAACTCTCTAGTGGTAGTATATCAACGGGTAGCTGATGCCCTGGCCAACCTACTTATCAAACAAATAAATACACAAACAAGGGTAATGAAATCACTATATCATGTATGTCAGAAGATAGGCAATTGAATTATGCACTTTTTGACTCTAGTTTCATTCAAATCACATAAAAATTGACCCCGATATGGTAAAAAGACCTTCTTGGTCTTTTTTGTGACCTCAACCTTTGACCCAATCACTCCAAAAATAATCAAATTGTCCTTGGGTCATTGCCAATCATCCCTTCCAAATTTCGTGAGATTCGATCAAATAGTTTTTGAGTTAGCGGATCACAAAGGGACATACAAACATATGTAAAGTTAATCATTTTTATACCAAGATTCACATCACAATTGTACCTATACAAAAAGCTAGAAGTGTTTAATTTCATCTGATTTAGTTTTAGCCTTATTAATGCTTCACAGTTTCTGCTAGCAGTATTACTAAAGTGGACCCTAGAGAGTTATGGGGTCCTTTGACTGGCCAGACAGTACTACATTGGATCCTTCTCTCTGGTCACGATTTATTTTCCCTTTGTCTACACATACACCAAATGCTCTGGCCTATTCTCTACACATTCTCCTCTGTCCTCATAAACCTGACAACACTGGGATTACGAAACAATTCTTCTTCACCCAAAGGGTTAACTACTGCACTGTAATTGTTCAGTAGCTACTCTCCTCTTGGTAAGGGTAGAAGAGACTCTTCAACTATGGTAAGCAGCTCCTCTAGGAAAAGGTAACTCCAAAATCAAACCATTGTTCTCTAGTCTTGTGTAGTGCAATAGCCTCTGTACCATGGTCTTCCACTGTCTTGAGTTTGAGTTCTTTTGCTTGAGGATACACTCGAGCACACTATTCTGTCTTATTTCTCTTCATTTTTTTTAGTAGTTTATAGTTTATATAGGAGATATTTATTCTGATGTTAGTGTTCTTAAAATATTTCATTTTCCCTTGTTTCCTATCCTCACTGGGCTATTTTCCCTTTTTGGAGCACGTGGTCTTATAGCATTCTGCTTTTCCAACTAAGGGGAAGCAAGAAAGGGAGCAGGGTGTATGCAAGATATCTGGAACGAAGGATTGTTTAGCCAACTCTCCTTTATGGAAGTAGAGAGGGAGTTTTGAGTACAGTGGAGTTTTTTACCTGCTGAGTCATCAGCAGCTATAGCCTGGACCTCCCGGGTCATAACTTGATGGAGATGGGGTTTAGGCGCTGGTCAGTGAACTCAAAATTAAACCAGTTTTCTTTGTTTTCACAGAAAATGAAGGTTGCTTTTAGGAGTGACTGTGTTAAATTTAGAGGATTGGGTCTTATATACAATAAACCCCTGATTTTTGTCAAGACTCATTAGAATATAGTCTGTTTGTCCCAATTTTCTTTCAGTCTAAATAGAAAACGGAAGTTTTGTTCAGGTTTTCTTTGTCTTCATAGAAAACGAAAATTTTGTTCAGATTTTCTTTATCTTATAGAAAACAACGGTTGTTTAGATACAAAAATGGCTGATGACTCAGCAGATAGACCTATAGGCACCCCCAAACACCCCATCCTTCGCTCATAAGTACGATGAGGTTGCAGTGACCTAAGTAACTAACGGGTTTGAGCTGGACTCATACCCCAGTCTGGAGTTCACCAGTCAGGGACGTTACCACTTCGGCCACCACAAGTTTAGAAAATAGACTGTTCCTCCTTCCATTTTCTTTATCTTCATAGAAAACGAAGGTTGCTTAGAGGAGTGACTGTGTTAAACTTGAATGGATGAGTATTATAGATACAAAAAATCACCCGTTTTCATTATTCTTCGTAGAGAAATGTTGCTATTTCTGCCCCTAATTTCTTTGTTTTCATAGAAAACGAAGGTAGCTTAGAGGAGTGACTGTGTTAAATTTGCATGGTTGAGTATTTTAGATACAAATAATCACCTGTTTTCATTATTTCTCTTAGAGAAATGTTGCTCTTTCTGTCCCTAATTTCTTTGTTTTCATAGAAAACGAAGGTTGCTTAGAGGAGTGACTGTGTTAAACTTGGATAGTTGAGTACTTTTAAGTAAAAAAAAAACACCTGTTTTTTATGTCTTCTAAGAGAAACGTGACTTTGTCGCCATTTTCTTTGTTCATAGAAAACGATGGTAGCTTGTAGGAGTGACTGTTGTTCATAGAAAACGAAGGTAGCTTATAAGAGTGACTAGGTTAAACTTACAGGGAGTATTTTTAGGTACAACCAAACCCATATAAAAGTCATATACTTTTCAGTGAATCTAAAAGCAAGAATGCTTCACGGACTCCTGCTTCTTTTTTCCCTCCAGCCCCGAATCCCGCATCCCTCCTAAATGGGGAACGGCTTAATGTTGAAAGGAATGTATATCAGAAAAAGGTCCGGAATCCTTCGCCCATGGTGGTGCGCGTGAAAAGGTCTCACACTAATCCGGGGTTCTGCTTAATAGGAACTTTTGCAGGTATGTAATCCGGAGGAAGGTAATCCCCTGTGGATTTACTCTCTCTCTCTCTCTCTCTCTCTCTCTCTCTCTCTCTCTCTCTCTCTCTCTCTCTCTCTCTCTCTCTCTCTTATGAAAATCACTAGGCCTATATACAAGCAAAGGTTATAATTTTACCGCATTCTTAGACCAAAACAAACTAAGAATAGCTATTTTTTAACAAACCAAGAGTTATAACATCATCACAAACGATAAAACAATTCTTTTATAGACAAACTAAACAAACGAAAAAAACAACTCTTTTATAGACAAACTAAACAAACGAAAAAACAAATCTTTTATAGACAATCTAAACAAACGAAAAAACAACTCTTTTATAGACAAACTAAACAAACGAAAAAACAACTCTTTTATAGACAAACAAACTAAACAAACGAAAAAACAACTCTTTTATAGACAAATAAACTAAGAATCATTATTCTTTGTCTATGAAATTAGCTAGCAAGTTTTTAAACTCTAGACCTATTGTATAAACACAATTCCTTAGTCCTATATCTCGTCAGGATAAACCGAAGGTTATAATAGCTATAACATCACTAGAAAACTAAAAACTAATCTTTTTATAGACAAATAAACTAAGAATAATCCTTCTTTGACTATGAAATTAACGAGGAATTGTCAAAAACGACAATTCTTAGACCTACTCCTATTCCTCAGAACGGCCGAGCCTCTTACAAAGAGGAAACCACTTCTCAGGGGCTTATTACGCCTGCTGAGTCTTGTCCTGCGGAGGGAAACAAAGGACAAGACACCGTCCTTTGTCCCGGGGACGGAAAGACAAACAATTGAATGCAAGAGGGTTTTTGTTTTTATTTTTTTTTTCCACACAAACAATGAGAGACCATTTTTGCTACACACGCCACCTTTAAGATAGACCGCACCCTGTTCGTAGAGAGAAATAGAGACGGATAAATGGAGAGACATAGAGAAAGAGACATTCTCCTTCAGGTAGAGAGACACTTTCTCCTGCAGGAGAGACATAGAGAGACACAGGGACACAAAAAGAGACCGCGCCCTGTTTGTAGAGAGAAAGAGAGAGACAGATAAATGGAGAGACATAGAGAAAGAGACATTCTCCTTCAGGTAGAGAGACAGTCTCTCCTGCAGGAGAGACATAGAGAAAGAGACATTCTCCTTCAGAGAGAGAGACACTTTCTCCTGCAGGAGAGACATAGAGAAACACGGAGAGACATAAGAGAGACAAAAAGAGTATCCTTGTATGTTTTAACACGACATCAGGTTTAGGATCGAAGGACTTTGCCAGCGGTAGGTAGGAGTCTCTCTCTCTCTCTCTCTCTCTCTCTCTCTCTGGCGGAAGGATACCTTTCTCCCCCCCTCCTTCTCCTCCTCCTCCTCCCATCTCCTATCGGCTCCTAGCTCCTCCCTCCTGGGGAAACGTACGTAGGAACGAACATGCCTGGGCGAATCCTGTCCTATTCAGGCCACCACCACCATCTCTCTCTCTCTCTCTCTCTCTCTCTCTCTCTCTCTCTCTCTCTCTCTCTCTCTCTCTCTCTCTCTCTCTCTCTCTCATATCAGAATACACAGATATAAATAGATAAATATGAGTCTAAAATAATGAAAAAAATAAATGCTTTCGGCTAAAATGTTTTTGTCTAAAGAATTTAATCTAATTTTGGTTTGTGGAAAGGTATATTAGATTACTAAAACCAATGATGCAATTAAAAAAAAAGAAAAAAAAGTTGTCTGGTTAAAAAATTTTAGGATTTGAATCAGAATAAAAGATTGTGAAACAGTATATTTATATATATATATATATATATATATATATATATATATATATATATATATATATATATATATATATATATATATATATATATATATATATATATATATATATATATATATATATATATATATATATATATATATATATATATATATATATATATATATATATAATTATATATTCTAACAACGCGTAGGAAAAAGAAATAGACATGGGCAGGACATATAATGAGAATGACAGACAATAGATGGACATTAATTTAAGAATAACAGAATGGGTCCCTAGAGATTGCAAAATAAGCAGGGGAAAGGAAGAGAAGAAGATGGATAGACGAGCTAAGAAAGTTTGCGGGTGTGGGCTGGCGTAGAAAGGCCCTAAACAGACGCAAGTGGAAGGACATGTCTGAGGCCTTTGTTCTGCAGTGGACTAGCAATGGATGGTGATTGTATATATATATATATATATATATATATATATATATATATATATATATATATATATATATATATATATATATATATATATATATATATAAAATAACAAATGTAGCTGTTTCTAGTCCACTGCTGGACAAAAGCCTCAGACATGTCCTTATTCATGCCTAAGGTTTGGCCATTTTCATCACCACGCTGGCCACTTTGGATTGGTGATGGCAGGAGACTTTGATCTGATCACTCACAGCAAACCAACCTAGTATGGGCAGCCCTTACTAGTACAGGTTTGCTGAGCATTGCGATATCCAAAGCGCTTCACCAATCAGAATTCTACTTCACCAATGGGGTTAACTACTGCACTGTAATTGTTCAGTGGCTACTTTCCTCTTGGTAAGGGTAGAAGAGACTCTTTAGCTATGGTAAGCAGCTCTTCTAGGAGAAGGACACTCCAATATCAAACCATTGTTCTCTTAGACTTGGGTAGTGCCATAGCCTCTGTACCATGGTCTTCCACTGTCTTGGGTTAGAGTTCTCTTGCTTGAGGGTACACTCGGGCATACTATACCATCTTATTTCTCTTTCTCTTGTTATTTTTTTATAAGTTTTTATTGTTTATATATGAAAGATCTGTATCAATAATTTTACTGTTCCTAAAATATTTTTCTAACTGTTCATTACTTTTCTTAGTTTATTTATTTACTTATTTCCTTTCCTTACTGGGCTATTTTCCCTCTTGGAGCCATTGGGTTTATAGCATCCTGATTTTCCAAATAGGGTTGTAGCATATATATATATATATATATATATATATATATATATATATATATATATATATATATATATATATATATATATATATATATATATATATATATATATATATATGTATATATATATATGTGTGTGTGTATATAAATGTATATATATTTATATATATATATATATATATATATATATATATATATATATATATATATATATATATATATATATATATATATTTATGTATATATATAAATGTATGTATATATATATATATATATATATATATATATATATATATATATATATATATATATATGTATATATATATATATATATATATATATATATATATTTATGTGTATATATATATATATATATATATATATATATATATATATATATATATATATATATATAATATATATATATATATATATAAATAGATATAGCCTTACTATTATTTAGTATAAGAGAGAAGAAGAGAATATGTGACATATACACAGTGAGAGAGAGAGAGAGAGAGAGAGAGAGAGAGAGAGAGAGAGAGAGAGAGAGAGAGAGAGAGAGATGGAAACCCAGTTTAATTAATTTGATTAATTGCATTTTAATAGTTTCACACATTGGGCAATATGATGACAAATTGGCAAATTGTATATCATTAATATTTCAGTTATGAAAGTCCTCTCTCTCTCTCTCTCTCTCTCTCTCTCTCTCTCTCTTCTCTCTCTCTCTCTCTTTCTCTCTCTCTCTCTCTTCAGGGAGTTCCAATGATATATCATTTGGCTTCTGATCATTAAATATCTAGCAGTTAACTGCAGTGGGTCGCAGTCTAGTTTAAAATGGGATACTATAGTCAATTTTTTTTAGTGAGGCAGATTTGCACAGACTCGCTGGGGTGCCCTTTTAGCTCGGTAAAGTTTCCTGCTACCTGATTGGTTACAATCATCTCGCCCAACTAATCAGCGATCAGGAAACTTTTTCCGAGCTAAAAGGTCACCCCTGCGATTCAGTTCAAATCTGCCTCACTAAAGAGAATTGACTATAGGTTGTAGCTTCCCCCCAAAGTAATTTATTGAGGCCTTATAAGTTTAGTCTTAGTGACGTCATAAATCCAGATCACCTACATGCTTATTTAAGTAACTATCAGCTTATAAAATCTTTCACCAGTCCCTGCAGTTTCTACTCGCAGTCCATGTCGCATTTCCTTAATTCAGAACTTTGCTCTCACGTCTGTCCTCTCTCAGATTTCGATCGTGTTTGTGTACATGCGTAGTTAGATGCAGGAATTCCTTGTACACCTCGCTTAGAAGGAGCGCACCCAGCCACGCCCTTATTGCGCGGCGAGTTCCTTCGCTTAATCCACCCCACTACCTCTGCCGTCTCTCCCTACACTATCGGCTTCGTTACTCGCGGCGAAGTAAGGTAGATTCCAAATGTTTGTGTACATGTGTACAGTTAGATACAGGAATTCCTTGTACACCTCGCTTAGAAGAAGCGCACCCAGCCACGCCCTTATTGCGCGCCGAGTTCCTTCGCTTAGTCCACCCCACTACCTCTGCCGTCTCTCCCTACACTATCGGCTTGGTTACTCGTCGCGAAGTAAGGGTGTCATAGGGTGAAATAATAACAAATAATAACTGACATACTCACTTGATTTGTGGATCTCCAAATGGTGTTTTGTCAGCCCCTGTAAATAAAGAAAATGTATTGAAACATTGTACAGAACATTTTGTTATCAACTAATATAAGTTGACTCTTATAGAAGGTCATTGTATTTCAAAGGTATAATTAAGAATAGGTTTATATGAGGTCAGTTTGGGATATGGTGAGGTGAAACAAAATACTTTTGGTATACATTTTAGGTTAATGTAAGATCTTGGTACATAGAAACTTTGTTTAGGTTAGGAAAAAGTAGTTTCTGAATATTGCGAAATTGGGTTCCGCTTTCGTCATTTCTTTCGTATTCCCGACTCGTCCAATCACCCCAGTCTCTTAACAGGATCATGCCATATTGTTATCACCTTGTTTTAGCTGAAGAAGACAGTGACTGAAATATTACTAGTAATAAAAGATTTGTCGTTGAATGTGGGACGATAATCTAGCGATACTCGTACGGAACTGTTGAATTGTAGACGTATGGTGCTATTTTGCTAACCTCTTAGCAAAGCTAGGTGGGAGGACTGTGTTTTAAGCAGCTATTCCTAGGAGCTTCAATAATGACGCATTACAGTATTGCATAAGCTGTTCTGAAGATTTGGACCTTGGAACTCAATTAGTGATGTAGTACAGTATTGCATAAACTGTTCTGAAGAATTGGATCTTGGAGCTCAATTAGTGAAGCAGTACAGTATTGCATAAGCTGTTCTGAAGACTTGGATCTTGGAACTCAATTAGTGATGCAGTACAGTATTGCATAAGCTGTTCTGAAGACTTGGAGCTTGGAGCTCCATTAGTGATGCAGTATTGCATAAGCTTTTCTGCAGATTTGGAGCCTGGGGGTCAATTAGTGAGTCAGTATTGCATAAGCTGTTTTGGAGACTTGGAGCCTGGGGCTCAATTAGTGACACAGTATTGCATAAGCTGTTCTGAAGACTTGGAGCCTGGAGCTCAATTAGTGATGCAGTACAGTATTGCAAAAGCTGTTCTGAAGACTTGGAACTTGGAGTTCAATTAGTCAGTATTGCATAAGCTGTTTTGAAGACTTGGAGCCTGGGGCTCAATTAGTGACTCAGTATTGCATAAGCTGTTCTGAAGACTTGGATTTTGGAGCTCAATTAGTGAAGCAGTACAGTATTGCATAAGCTGTTCTGAAGACTTGGAGCCTGGGGCTCAATTAGTGACTCAGTATTGCATAAGCTGTTCTGAAGACTTGGAGCCTGGGGCTCAATTAGTGACTCAGTATTGCATAAGCTGTTCTGAAGACTTGGATTTTGGAGCTCAATTAGTGAAGCAGTACAGTATTGCATAAGCTGTTCTGAAGACTTGGAGCCTGGGGCTCAATTAGTGACTCAGTATTGCATAAACTGTTCTGAATACTTGGTGGTTGAGTTCAATTAGTGACACAGTACAGTAATGCATAAGCTGTTCTGAAGACTTGGAGCCTGAAGCTCAATTAGTGATGCAGTATTGCATAAGCTGTTCTGAGTTGGATCCTGTAGCTCCAGTAATGACAGTATTACAGAAGCTTTCCTGGAGACTTGGATCCTTGAGCACCAGTAACGACAAAGTACGAGTATTACATAAGTTATTCTGCAAAGTTTGATGTTAGAAGGAGCTTTTTTCAAAAGTACTCCCTGTAGCTCTCTATGATTATATGAGCCACATTGACAATTTAACAACTGCCTCTTAGAGAGAGGGAGAAAGGGGTTCTGGGAGCATCCTTTTGGAGCTTATGAGTTGAGGGAGTTATTTCAACACAATTCCTCAGAATTCAAATAGGAGCTTTGAACTATTGTCATGAGTTGCTTGGAGATTAGGAAAGGAGATTAGCATTTTGGCAGCTGCCTCTTGGAGCTTACAAAATGAGTGACATAATCCAGCAGTTGTTAATTTCAAGGAGAGAAAGAAGACAGCTAGCCTATTTTGACTGCTGTTTCTCAGAGGAAGTTTCGAGAGGTAGCTGTTCTTGCTGGTGCTCCTTGGATCAGTAGGAATGAGAATCCACCAATAGCTCCCACGAATTCCTTCTGCTCTAGAGGAATTATCCAGAACAGCTCCCTCTCACAGGTTCCTTCAAGAAACGGCTGTCAAAATAGCTGTCTTCTTCCTCTTCGTGATCAGCAATAGGCAAAAGCAGGTTGAGAAACCAAATAGAATTGGGAAAAGTGGTTGTAATACTGTGAGTAATGAATCCTCAGCTTGAGTAATGCCTGTAGATAATTGTATATGTGGTACTTGCAAACTAAAAGACAAGGAACGCTTCAGTTGACTCCAGTTGGACTAGGAAGCTACAGATTAGAATACGAGGATGAAATAAATTGGATTGAGTGGAGATAGGCAATTGACCTCTTAATTTAGGGATAATGGGGGGGAAGAAGAAGGGTCTGGTTGTGTCGAGAGATTTATGTTTACCCTCAAAGTGTTCAGAGTTTAGAAATAACAGACTTTCTATTGTTTTCATTCATGATTTCATTTCTGAAGTCTGTATTGTTTTATGTCATTCATTGATAATCTCTGGGGTCGTTGATACTTACTGGCATACTGAATGTCGCCCTTTCTTTTAAACACCCAGGCAGTGAGCCAGCCAGAGTAATCTAGTAGTAACAGCAGGAGATTTCATAACCTATTCGGTCAGTTGCTGCTTCCATTCATCTTTATTGTTAATCACTACTGCAATAAGATCCACACGTTCAATCCCTGTGCCGTTCACTGTATCATCGTGTTATGTCTCCATTCACGCGCAATCAATATGAATTGAAATACACGAATGCACAAACTGCTATAAATCCAACACCCACTGTTATTGTTAAACCACAGGAGCTGCCGGGGTGCGTACACTAAGATGTATCCAATAGTATGCCTTAAGGCTCAGGAGCCAGGCAGACCAAATCGATTCTGACTGTTAGAAAGCAAACCGGGCAATGAGGAATAAAGAGTAGTTTTCCTACAATGACACTACCAACAACCAACGAGTAGTTAAGGGTGCAAATGAGCGACACTAACACATCGGTCTCATCTCTACATTCATAGTTAAACAGTTCCTCAGGTTAACAGTGATGTCCCCTTCCATCTCCCTCATCACGCATACTTCCGGATTCATTTATGCTCCATTTTGCCTTTTATGACAAGTCCAGACGTCAGTTACTTAGTCATTCGCCTTTTGTACTTACCATCATTATTCATTCCGTCTTACTCGTGTCCTAAATCATTTTAGCAATTATTTCAACTTCATCGGTCTCTGCAGCTTATCTTTATTATCACAAATGGTGAACCTTAACTCCTATGACAAACGTACAATAAAATATCCCTTTTATCTTACTTCTCCAGTCACTCCATCCATCAAATGTTTGAAGTTCCATACACTATATACTTCATGTTTATTGACAAATGTCTGACTTTCACCATCCTCTGAAGCTTTTTATTAGCATCAAAGTTAAACATTAATAATAGAAATAACTTTATAATCTATCACGCAAAAGGCTCTTCAGCGTCACATCTATAACACTCCATATGTGTCACTAGAACTCCTCCTCTCTTTCTATTCTCAAAATTTTAAAGATGGTTAACACACTCTTCTCAATTTTCTCCACAGTCTCAAGCCATCTTGACTGATAATCCATCATTTTATTGCATTCATTATTGTCTACCTATATGTTCCTTAAGCATACATTTTAACCAATCCACATTATCATGTGTGCTGTGGCAGGCTGCTATGGATCTTAACAGAAAGATGGGCTAGACATGACTGGTTTATTCAAACGACATGCCGTAACAAGCTTATATACAAACGGTTGAGGATAAGAAGGACATAAAAACTTTTAACAATGTGAAACAGGTAGTGGCAAGCTTAACGTATTGCAGTGTATGAGTGTATGTGAAATACATATGCATTACATGGCTCCCCCGCCCAAACCTTGCGTATCTCTTGAAAGATGACCGACCTGTAGTTCGCCTCTCTAGGGCAGAACACCAAATTTGACACATATGCCTGTTTTAGGGGGAAGCTTTGTAATTCACACGGGATTCATACACGGTCATACGCTGTGTCAAAAATGGTGGGTAAAGTAAGATACAGTCAAGGTTACCAGACTTGGATCATACTTGTTTATGACAAGAGATATTTGCTATGGACTGGCTGATGGGAAGTTGAAAAAAAGGAGGTAATATATCTCATGGAAAGTAACCAAAAGTTAATGCAAAAAAAAAAAAAAAAAAGAGGCAATGAAGGTTAATTCCATATGGAAGAAAACTGTAATTTACATAACAGGATTTTATATGAATGTTAAAGTGTCATTAATATGGATATTGTCCTGCTTCCAACAGTGAATGATTTCAACTTCCTGTTCTAGCAACACACTCATTGTTTTCACCAATCAGTGCATGGTATCTTCACTATTACCAGTAAAGAACCAAATACGCTACAGTTGTATTTTTCTATTCACTACGTTTGTTCCAATGCTTATTTCTTGTCATCTATTCATCCATTCATTCCATACAATCATAAACCACTCCTTGTCCATTATTTATTCTTTCTTCCAGACAATCATACAAAAATATCAATTAGCCATTGGGACAAGAAGGAAGATACACACGAGAAAGTCACTCTTTCCTCAATAACTTTATTTTTGATCTTTAAAATTATTAATTTATCCTAAATGACATTTTCATACCCAATGTACACAACCCTCAAAAGATTCTTGTTTATCAGTTAACCAAGTAACTATTCTTCCCCATAAAATCCATTCAATAGCGTTCAATTTTCAGATTAATTTGAAGCAGCTTATAATGTTACTAACAGACTATATGATTCTACACAGACCTGTACTGGTGCTTCCTGCTGCTTATATACCATTGGTTTCTAAATTGGGAGCCATATCCCCCTAGAGGGCCATATAGCAAAATGTAGGGTGCATAAGCTGACGCTATGTCCAGGTAAAACCAAAAGGGCTTGACAGTTGACATTCAACCAATGAACACACACACACACACACACACACACACACATATATATATATATATATATATATATATATATATATATATATATATATATATATATATATATATATATATATACATATATATATATATACAGTATATACATATAGTTGAATTGAACAGATTCAACCTCTGCCCCTATCCTAACTACAACCCGCTGGTTTGGCAATTTCTGGGAGAGCGTGGTATTTCACCTGGGTATTACTACTGCCTCTTCCCCGAGCTTGTAAGAAGCCAGTGGAGGAAACTCATAAGATAATTCATGTTTTTACAATGCCTTGCTGCCAGACACACGATTATTATCTTATTTTTCTCTTTTTAACACTTTTTATAACTAATACTATGTTCTTGATATAAAACAAAACATGGAGGTGTATCATGGGAAAACACAATTTTAAATCGGCAAAATTATAAGGCTTCCTAAGCAATGGATTCTGTATGAAAACCTATGTAATCTTAAATCTTGCGTATGAGGAAGGGATGGTTAACAACTATTAATATTTATTGTTATTATTATTAAGATTATTATCATTATTATTACTTGCTAAGCCACAACTCTTGTTGGAAAAGTAGGTTGCTATAATCTCAGGGGCCCCAACAGGGAAAATAGCCCAGTGAAGAAAGGAAACAGGGAAAAATAAAATATATCAAGAACAGTAACAACATTAAGATGTTTCCTATATAAACTATAAACGCTTTAACAAAACAAGAGGAAGAAAAACTAGATAGAATAGTGTGCCCGAGTGTACCCTCAAGCAATAAAACTCTACCCCAAGACAGTGGAAGACCATGGTACAGAGGCTGTGGCACTACTCAAGACCAGAGAACAAGGGTTTGATTTTGGAGTGTCCTTCTCCTAGAAGAGCTGCTTACCATAGCTAAAGAGTCTCGTCTACCTGGATTTTGGATTTACAAGCATTTTTGATAAAGGTGTATTGAAACCTCATTGTTTGATTTGTCACAAAATACTTAACAGCTGAATAGCTAAGGCCCTGCAAACTTATATTACATCTGGAAGCAGAGCATCTTCAGTAGTTCTTTTTTTAATTGACAAGTATTGAATACGAAGAGACAACGACTTAATGCCAGTGGTTCCATTTGCCAAGAGAATGCTTGAGTAGTGGAGTCATTAAATGATTTTTTTTATCTATATTTTGAGGTAGGCGCCTCACCTCTAGCATTTGAAGCTCTTTGGTATCTATTGCTAGGAGCCATACTTTTAATATTAGAGGTTGTATGACCTCTATGTTGAGGTGCCTTGACACACTTCTTGTAGTAGAACCTTCCACAAAAATCACATTCTCTCCACTTAAGCCTCGCCTGAAGATCCACACAAAAGACAGCTATCCAGCATGGAATTAATTATGCCCTATTGCAAAACATTGGTCAAACTTGTTTTGGGAGAGAAGAGTGCTGAAATGTTAGAGCCATTTTTCTCTCGGATAATACGGTGCAATATTGAATATCTCTGATAGCTGATGATATAAAAGAGCAGGTGATACAAGAAATCAAAAGAGATGGATTATTTAGTGTTCAGCTTGGTGAGTCCACTGACGTCCAGTCCTGCTCACAACTCATGACTTGTGTGAGATGTGTTCATGATGGGGACTTGAAGGAAGAATTCTTGTTCTGTGAACTTCTTGAGCAGTCTAGAAAAGGTTAAGATGTAATGCTGAAACTTACAGAAGTTTATTGGAGCTGATTGTCTTGTCTGGGGTGATCTCTGTGGGATATGCACAGATGGGGCTCCAGCCCCGTTGTGTTCTCAGTCAAGTTTTGTTACAAGAGTTATACAAAAAGCACCAAATGTTATTCCTCTTCACGGTACGATCCAAAGGCAACCTCTTGCATCAGAAGCCCTACCCTCAGAATTACAGTATATATTTAATACCATTATAAAGATAGCTTTGTAAACGTTGGTGCTCTTGATACATGCTTTTTCAAGAAACATTACCAAGACATGGACGCATCTCATTAAACCTTATTCCATACAGCAGTTTACTGGCCATCCAAAGGAAACGTAGCTAGGTGTGTATATGAGCTCAAGAGAAGAGATAACCCTCTTTCTCAGGATACAAAACAAATCATATTTACTGACAACCTGGTCTGTCGATGACTACATAATTCACCTTGCCTACCTTGTTGACATATTCAAAGTGTTGAACACACTCAACCGGGAACTCCAAGGAAAAGGAAGCTTCATAATAGATTTTGTGGGCAAAATCAAAACTTTCATTCTTACTCATTCGTAAGATGGAGAATTGGAGAGGAAAAGTTGGAATAGGAAACTTGGCAATTTTGGAAACGGTATCAGAAATAGCAAAGGAATGTGATGTTGCCACGCAGTTGGACCATGTTTCTGCCAGTTAATTATGATTCCCTCTAATATAATTTCATTTCCAAATTATATAAGTTATTAGATAAAAATTCCATTACTTGTTAAAAAAGTGGAATTAGTAAAAGTACAGATATCAAAGTTTGTTTTGATATAAATATAATGGGTGTATAGCTACAGAGAGTCACTGCAATCATTGTTTTAATATAAATATAATAAGTGTAGGGCTACAGAGAGTCACTGCAATCATTGTTTTGATATAAATGTAATGAGTGTGAGGCTACAGACAGTCACTGCAATCATTGTTTTGATATAAATATAATTATTGTAGGGCTGAAGAGAGTCACTGCAATCATTGTTTTAATATAGATAAAATGAGTGTAGGGCTACAGACAGTCACTGCAATCGTTGTTTTGATATAAATATAATGAGTGTAGGGCTACAGAGAGTCACTGCAATCATTGTTTTGATATAAATATAATGAGTCTGGGGTCACAGACAGTCACTGCAATCATTGTTTTGATATAAATATAATGAGTGTAGGGCCAAAGACAGTCACTGCAAACATTGATTTGATATAAATATAATGAGTGTAGGGCCACAGATAGTCACTGCAATCATTGTTTTGATATAAATGTAATGAGTGTAGGGCTACAAAGAGTCACTGCAATCATTGTTTTGATATAGATATAATGAGTGTAGGGCTACAGAGAATCACTGCAATCATTGTTTTGATATAGATATAATGAGTGTTGATATAGATATAATGAGTGTAGGGCTACAGACGGTCACTGCAATCATTGTTTTAATATAAACATAATGATTGTAGGGCTACAGACAGTCACTGCAATCATTGTTTTAATATAAACATAATGAGTGTAGGGCTACATACAGTCACTGCAATCATTGTTTTAATATAATTATAATGAGTGTAGAGCTACAGAGAGTCACTGCAATCATTGTTTTGATATAAACGTAATAAGTGTAGGGCTACAGACAGTCACTGCAATCATTGTTTTGATATAAATATAATTAGTGTAGGGCTACAGAGAGTCACTGCAATCATTGTTTGGATATAAATATAATGAGTGTAGGGCTACAGAGAGTCACTGCAATCATTGTTTTGATAGAGATATAATGAGTGTAGGGCTACAGAGAGTCACTGCAATCATTGTTTTAATTTAAATATAATTAGTGTAAGGCTACAGACAGTCACTGCAATCATCGTTTTAATATAAATATAATGAGTGTAGGACCACAGACAGTCACTGCAAACATTGTTTTGATATAAATATAATGAGTGTAGGGCCACAGACAGTCACTGCAATCATTGTTTTGATATAAATGTAATGAGTGTAGGGCTACAGAGAGTCACTGCAATCATTGTTTTGATATATATATATATATATATATATATATATATATATATATATATATATATATATATATATATATATATATATAATGAGTGTAGGGCTACAGAGAGTCACTGCAATCATTGTTTTGATATAGATATAATGAGTGTAGGGCTACAGACGGTCACTGCAATCATTGTTTTAATATAAACATAATGAGTGTAGGGCTACAGACAGTCACTGCAATCATTGTTTTAATATAAACATAATGAGTGTAGGGCTACAGACAGTCACTGCAATCATTGTTTTGATATAAATATAATGAGTGTAGAGCTACAGAGAGTCACTTAAATCATTTTTTTGATATAAATGTAATGAGTGTAGGGCTACGGACAGTCACTGCAATCATTGTTTTGATATAAATATAATGAGTGTAGTGCTACAGACAGTCACTGCAATCATTGTTTGGATATAAATATAATGAGTGTAGTGCCACAGACAGTCACTGCAATCATTGTTTTGATATAAATATAATGAGTCTAGAGCCACAGACAGTCACTGAAATCATTGTTTCGATATAGATATAATGAGTGTAGGGCTACAGAGAGTCACTGCAATCATTGTTTTGATATAAATGTAATGAGTGTAGGGCTACAGACAGTCACTGCAAACATTGTTTTGATAAAAATATAATGAGTGTAGGGCTACAGACAGTCACTGCAATCATTGTTTTAATATAAATATAATGAGTCCAGGGCCACATACAGTCACTGCAATCATTGTTTTAATTTAAATATAATGAGTGTAAGGCTACAGACAGTCACTACAATCATTGTTTTAATATAAATATAATGAGTCTAGGGCCACAGACAGTCACTGCAATCATTGTTTTGATATAAATGTAATGAGTGTAGGGCTACAGACAGTCACTGCAATTATTGTTTTAGTATAAATATAATGAGTGTAGGGCTACAGACAGTCACTGCAATCATTGTTTTAATATAAATATAATGAGTGTAGGGCTACAGATAGTCACTGCAATCATTGTTTTAGTATAAAAAAAATGAGTGTAGGGCTACAGAGAGTCACTGCAATCATTGTTTTAGTATAAACATAATGAGTGTAGGGCTACAGACAGTCACTGCAATCATTGTTTTGATATAAACGTAATGAGTGTAGGGCTACAGACAGTCACTGCAATCATTGTTTTAATATAAACGTAATGAGTGTAGGGCTACAGAGAGTCACTGCAATCATTGTTTTAATATAAACGTAATGAGTGTAGGGCTACAGAGAGTCACTGCAATCATTGTTTTAATATAAACGTAATGAGTGTAGGGCTACAGAGAGTCACTGCAATCATTGTTTTAATATAAACGTAATGAGTGTAGGGCTACAGAGAGTCACTGCAATCATTGTTTTAATATAAACGTAATGAGTGTAGGGCTACAGACAGTCACTGCAATCATTGTTTTAATATAAACGTAATGAGTGTAGGGCTACAGAGAGTCACTGCAATCATTGTTTTAATATAAACGTAATGAGTGTAGGGCCACAGACAGTCACTGCAATCATTGTTTTAATATAAATATAATGAGTGAAGGGCCACAGAGAGTCACTGCAATAATTTTTTTAATATAAATATAATGAGTGTACGGCTACAGACAGTCACTGCAATCATTGTTTTAATATAAATATAATGAGTGTAGGGCTACAGAGAGTCCTGCAATCATTGTTTCGATATAAATATAATGAGTGTAGGGCTACAGACAGTCACTGCAATCATTGTTTTAATATAAATATAATGAGTATAGTGCTACAGACAGTCTCTGCAATCATTGTTTTGATATAAATATAATGAGTGTAGGGCTACAGAGAGTCACTGCAATCATTGTTTTGATATAAATATAATGAGTGTAGGGCTACAGAGAGTCACTGCAATCATTGTTTTAATATAAATATAATGATTGTAGGGCTACAGAGAGTCGCAGAAATCATTGTTTTAATATAAATATAATGAGTGTAGGGCTAGAGACAGTCACTGCAATCATCGTTTTAATATAAATATAATGAGTGTAGGGCTACAGAGAGTCACTGCAATCATTGTTCTAATATGAATATAATGAGTGTAGGGCTACAGACAGTCACTGCAATCATTGTTTTGATATAAACGAAATGAGTGTAGGGCCACAGACAGTCACTGCAATCATTGTTATAATATAAATATAATGAGTGTAGGGCCACAGACAGTCACTGCAATCATTGTTTTGATATAAACGAAATGAGTGTAGGGCTACAGACAGTCAGTGCAATCATTGTTTTGATATAAACGAAATGAGTGTAGGGCCACAGACAGTCACTGCAATCATTGTTTTGATATAAATATAATGAGTGTAGGGCCACAGACAGTCACTGCAATCATTGTTTTAATATAAATATAATGAGT
>NC_090767.1:42455440-42457940 GCF_036898095.1 Palaemon carinicauda
CCCTTTGGCTTACACCATCCTGATTCTCCTGCTACGGTTGTAGCTTATCAAGTGATAAAAATAATAATAATAATAATAATAATAATAATAATAATAATAATAATAATAATAATAATAATAATAATAATAATAATAATTAATACCTATTATCCTGCTTCTATTTTGCTGTCCAATCTCTCAACTTTTAATTCATATTGTACAGTTGCCTTCATCAATTCCAGCAAGGAAATATCTGATATCTGTATATTGTAGTGGGTACGGCTGTGTCTAACTAAAAATTAACTGTTTGCAACGTTACCTGTAAAACACAGGTGTTGTGCTTATAGCTTTTAAACTCTTGATCAAAGACAGTTTAATTAGTTTTACTTATGTCTGTACAGGAAAACATTATTATTTTCTCATCACCACTTCGTAAAATGAATACAAATGCATTTGGCCTCTTGTTTACAAGTTCAAAGAGATATCTTTTTGTAAAAATTCTATTAGTGTTAAAAAGAATATGACATGCCTAGAAGCAGTCTCCTTTTATGGAACATGTTGCAGAACATAGGGAGTTTACTTTTATATATACTGATGGCTCCAAATCCGATGCTGGCGTTGGATTTTGAGTACATAGTAATGGTTTTAATTGTAGAGGTGCACTTCCTCCAATATCTTCCATATTTACTGCCTAACTGTATGGCCTACTAGCCGCTATTGAGAAAATAGCGTTAGAGGAGGGAGGTAATTTTATAATTCTTAGTGATGCAAGGAGTTTCCTTCAAGCTTTAGAAGTTTTTAATTGTAGTAACCTTATAGTTTAAAGATTTTAGAATGGCCATTTATTATTGGACTGAGAGGTATAACAGTTCAGTTTTGCTGGGTTCCGGCAAACGTAGGTGGGTCTGGGAATGAGGAGACAGATTCACTGGCAAAGAATGCTGTAGCCGAGTTGCTACCAAAAAGATATCCCATTCTTATTCCTTCTCTGTAAAGATTGTTTAACTTACATTGAGAATTGATTTCTAATAATTGGCAACAGCATTAGAATAGTTTAATTGTAAATAAAATGAGTGTGGTAACAAATGTTACATCCCCTTGGAAGTATAACATAATGCCCCGAAAATAGGAGACTTCTCTTTGTCGTCTCCTCATTGGTCAAACTTGGATAACATATGAATGTCTGCTAACTGTCCAACACCAGCCATATTGTGATGACTGTTGGGTACCCTTGACAGTGAAGTATTTGTTGACGGAATGCCCCACTTATAGTACCAGAAGAAATACACATCTGGTTGTGGCTCGAGGTGAGGATGGCAGGTTCATCCTTGCCAAGATTCTTGGACATGATGTGTCATATATTCTTATCGTTATTTTTAGATTTATTTCTGAAGCAGGTCTTCTGGAAGCTGTTTAACATTATAATATCTCTGTTTTTATGACTTTTATTGATTCGTTTATTCTTTATTTATAATAGATTATATCGGCGTCAATGTCCTTAGATGTCAGGATACCAGAAAAGTTTAAATCAATCAATCGATCTACTTTGGTTGACAAAGATGCGAATAGCTGTGCTTTCCTTCAAAATGGATTATTCTTTGAAGATATTCTAATAAGTCTTTAGATATTATAGTTAATGGAGAGATTAACCAGAGAAACGAAGAATGTGGTCGAGGTCCCTGATTATCGTAGGAAATTTGCCCCCCCCCCCCCCGGAGAGGGACATTCTAGTTGTTAGAGGCACACAATTGAGATATTTGCATTCTGTTAATTATTGTTTGTGTGGAATTCTCAATACGATTATAACTGCAGGAATATATCCTTCTTAGCACAGGTTGAAATCAAAACACAAGTTAGCTTATCCTTTTGCTTGTCTAAATTTCATAGTTTTGTGGTTTCATAAATACAGTGATTGAAGGTAAATATATAGAATATTACGATAGAAAATACAGCACCGTATATACATTGTATTGAATAATACTAGGGGAAAATACCTCTGATCTAGGGATATTCCAGTGCTTGTCTAGGGATGTTTTTGACAGCTGTGGAAGGAGATTCAGTCTGCCATAAACCCGGCCGGGAAAGGACTTGGTTTTTAACTAGTACTGTGAAAAATTGAGAGAAAAGGTAAGGAGTCATTTAATGGGTTATTTCTCTTATTTTCTCTCGGATGTTTAATCACCATAAACTCTATAGATTCGTTTCCTTAAATTGGCGAAGAAAGTTTACATGGAATTTGTGAGAGGAAATTGTATGGGATATTCCAAGTGGCTGTATGCATCATTAGTGTGGTTTTGAGTTCCAAGTAGGAACACTATAATCGATTTCAATCGCAGTTGTTGATAAAGGAAGAAATTGAGTAATTACCAGCACCATTGCATTACCACAGGTGTAAATTCTCTTTTGGCGCCAGAGAGGAATTTAGAGGGCCTATCTTAGACATTTTTTATTAATGTTTTATTTGGAAAATGATTCTTAGTTACATATTTTCATTTTGAAATTGGAGGCCAATTAACTTAAC
>NC_090767.1:42465440-42514442 GCF_036898095.1 Palaemon carinicauda
TGTCATCTCATGTTGCACAAGAAGTTGAAATTCCATCTTCTTGTCCTGACTGTTTCCTAAGTTACAATGAATTTGTTCTAACTTATTCGGGGTTATATTGAAAAACTAGTGGATTTGTGCCAGACACAATTTAATTTTACAAAATAAAAATTGTCCTGCATGTCAAGGAACCTTCCCAACGGCTTCACGTTTTCCTCAAAGCAACAGCACATCTTGATGAACCAACAGTTTAAGGTAAGCTTCATTAATTTATAGAGTATATTGTAATGGTGATAGTATAACGATGTATGCAGCAGTACCATCACTTTGGATTTGGTTTGATGGATGTGTTAGGTAGTGGCTGTAAGGGGAGGGGGCTCGCAGGGGCTAGGCCTAGGTAGGGGTACAGGGCCCTAGGTTAGGTGGTTGTATTAGGTTCAGTAGTGTCCCGAAATTCACTGTGGCCTTCAGGGGGGTCGCAGGGGGGGGCGGAGGCCCCCCCCAGTAGGCCTAGGAAGGGGTACAGGGCCCCTAGGCTAGGTTAGGTGGGTTTATTAGGTTCAGTAGTGCCCTGAAAATCATTGTGGCCTTAAGGGGGGGTCGCAGGCCCCCCCCCCCCCCGTAGGGCTAGGTAGGGGTATAGGGGAAGGGGTGGTGGAAGGATAAGTATTCAGTTATTGCAAATATCATTCGACGTCCCCCCACCCCCCACCCCACCCAAAACCCCGGTTCCCACCTGGTGTCCCCCATAATTGTTGGGATGAAGTAGGGTCTTTCTACATTCTAGAACAACTTGTTGTTTTAACTCCAATTACATAGTAAATCTCTAAATCGGATGGTTTGCGGTCAAAATAAACGTTAAATTCGTTGGAACTACACTATTTCTGATGCAACAAATATATTTTTATTCCAATTTCCCCATAATGGATGAAACTGTAAATTTACCAATTATACCTTAGTTCGCTGTGCCTAGAAGAATTAGGCAATTTGAACTACGGTCATATCGCCCACATATAAGAGTCAACATACATGTAAGATTAAGAAAGTGGTGAAAATAAAAAAGAAAACCCTTGTTGACAAATAGCTACATATATGCAAGATTCAGAAAAATGAGAAATAAAGTTTTATCAAAAGCTACAGCATCAAACTTATAGAAAACCTAGCAATGCAGTGGGGCTTACAATTAAGTCAAAGGAAATGGGCTGTGTTTGTTCCACCATGCTACACTTAAAAAGGAGCTTCGTACCATAATATTTTATATATATAAACACAAGTAAATCCAATATGTGGCGGAATTATGTGTGTGCAACCCAAATGACCCTACCTGTTGCCGACGTGTAAAACATGGCGTTCTGGGGAGCTTCTCAACACTCTTCAGTGATGGAATTCCTTCTTAGGCTTCAAACACTCGTTGTTGGGGAACAAAGAGATCGTAAGTTTTTCTATAAGAAACAGTAGTTTTTTTCCTAGATTACATTGCCATGTAATTCACTACAAAAATACCTATATTATATCACTCGAAGTCACGATTTAACCCTGGATAGGTACGGTGGGTCGTTTGCGACCCCGAGCGTAAAAAAAAAAACAGGTTTTTCTCACGTGACTCACCCCTGTGACTGAATTTGTGGGTGATCGACCTGCAGGAGGTGTCTCCCCTACACGCTCTAGTAGTGTCCAGATGTGCATTGCTGTAGCTGTACTCCTTCCCCGATTTCTGAGACGCGTCGGGGTCGTTCGCGTCCGAGTTTACCCTTCTGAGGTAGTTTGCATAATTATCAAAGTTATTACGTATTATGAAATTGTCGTAGAATGGTGCAACTTGTATAGGTTATCAGTTGTGGAAAGTCTTGGTGGATTGTTTGGCTACCATTTGCATGTTTTTTTTTTTAGTTAAAATGTCGTTCATCACCACGAGGACCATTTTACCGCGAGTGCCCCTTTTTCATTTTTTTTCATTTTTTTGCCAAGTCATTTTTCCGTAAGATATTGCCAAATAGTGTCGTAAAACTTTTGCTTGTTTAGTGTTGGAAAGTGTGTCTAGATGATCTGGCTACCCATGCATGACTTTGTTTTTGTCAGATACGACGTAGTTATTGGTATATTGGGTATTTAACTGCGGTTACCAATTTCTGTTTTTTTTCAATATTTGTAAAAATTACTACGTAGTAAGGAATTGCCGTATATTATTCATTTTTTTTTTCATGTTTATGTGTTAGAAAGTGTGCCTTGATGGTTGGGCTAACACGTGCATGTCTTTTTTTTTATCTGAGATGTCGTATATTAGAATGTCGGGCATTTTACCGCGAGTGTCCCTTTTTAATTTTTTTTAATTTTTTTGCCAAGTCATTTTTCCGTAAGATATTGCGAAATAGTGTCGTAAAACTTTTGCTTTTTTAATGTTGGAAAGTGTGTCTAGATGATCTGGCTACCCATGCGTGATTTTGTTTTTGTCAGATACGACGTAGTTATTGGTATATTGGGTATTTAACTGCGGTTGCCAATTTCTGTTTTTTTTTCAATATTTGTAAAAATTTACTACGTAGTAAGGAATTGCCGTATATTATTGATTTTTTTTTCATGTTTGTGTTAGAAAGTGTGCCTTGATGGTTGGGCTAACACGTGCATGTCTTTTTTTTTATCTGAGATGCCGTATATTAGAATGTTGGGCATTTTTCCGCGAGTGCCCCTTTTTATTTGTTTTGCATTTTTTTGCTTAGTCATGTTACCGTAAGGAATTGGCAAGTAGTGTCGCAAAACTTATATTTTTATAGTGTTGGAAAGTGTTTCTAGATGATCTGGCTACCCATGCCTATTTTTTTTTTAGCCAGATATGGCGTATATATAAGTATGTGTTCGATTTTCCTGTGATTGCCATTTTTTCGTTTTTTCCCATTTCTTTCAAAATTACTACGTACTAAGGAACTATCACAGAGTAATATTTCATTTATATGTTTATTTGTCGGAAAATATGCCTTGATGGTTTGCCTAGCACGTGGCTGAAATTTTTTTTTTCTGAAATGCCGTATATTAGAATGGCCATTTTTCCACGAGTGCCCCTTTTTATTTGTTTTGCATTTTTTTGCTTAGTCATGTTACCGTAAGGAATTGGCAAGTAGTGTCGCAAAACTTATATTTTTATAGTGTTGGAAAGTGTTTCTAGATGATCTGGCTACCCATGCCTATCTTTTTTTTAGCCAGATATGGCGTATATATAGGTATGTGTTCGATTTTCCGGTGATTGCCATTTTTTCGTTTTTTCCCAATTCTTTCAAAATTACTACGTACTAAGGAACTATCACAGAGTAATGATTCCTCTAGATGTTTATTTGTCGGAAAATTTTGTTTACTTTTTTTTTGATTGAATATCATCAAATTTTTTTAGCTAAAATATTGTTTTACATTTTTTTTTTCGATTTTATTTCCCTTCAAAAAAAATTTTTTGGGTCAGAATTTTTATTTTATAGTCGTAAAATAATCGACAATTATCCAGCAACCCACCATACAATTTTTATGCATATCCAATAATAATTAGATTAGTAAATAACACCTTGAAATTGACATACCCTTCCTACATTTCAAGTGGCAGATTAGGGAGTCTGAGTCAGTGTGGTTGGCGGCCATTTTGTGGACATATCCGAAGCGTAAGTTGCCCTATCTATATATATTCTTGTTCCCTATAGAATTTGTGATATTTTGGTATATTTTTACCTGCATAAATATCATATTATATATTAAATATATGTATTTTTTTACGAAATTTCCAAGTACTCAAAAAATTACCTTTAGATATGGCCCCTGATATAAATGTAATTTACAAAATAATGAAGATTTTTTTACATATTTCTATTTTAGGATAACATATGTTTATTCCCTAAAAAAATTAGCCACTTCCTATTTCATTTGGGTACCCCAAAAAATTCATGAAATTTGGACAATTTTTTTTGGCCAAAAAAAGTTACCCTTTTTTTCTCATTTCAGATCTTCACCTCCATGGGTCTGACTTCATCCAAAATACATCAAGATGTGTCCTAAACATTCAAGAATCAATTCCTAAAAGGATTTGTGTATATATGTATAAACTTTTTTTTTATGAATTTTTATGTCAGGTCTTTTTT
Source organism: Palaemon carinicauda (assembly GCF_036898095.1). Lineage (NCBI taxonomy): Eukaryota > Metazoa > Arthropoda > Malacostraca > Decapoda > Palaemonidae > Palaemon > Palaemon carinicauda. The sequence goes on from NC_090767.1 coordinate 42,469,535, forward strand.
TTTTTCTACTTAATTTTTTAAAATATTTATAATAAATAGTTTTTCTGCAGATGAGTAGTATTTATCTTTACAGTTGTTTTAAGCATTCATTGAAGTTTTTTTTGGCAAAAGAAAAAAGGAGGTTACTGCAAAAACTGATTTTTCAAGAATTTTTTTTGGCGTCGGGGTCGTTCGCGTCCGAGTATACCCTTAAAGGGGTGTCCGAGGACCGTACCTATCCAGGGTTAAGGAACATAAAGGAAATGTCCGGATATCGAGAGCAACACGAACGTTACGACCTTCAGTACACAGTCTTTGGTTACGACGTCCATGTTGGCAAGAGGAAGACGGAGGAGAGGAGAGAAGACTCAGTACTTCTTCTTCTTCTTCTTCTTCTTCTTCCATATTAGTAGGAGATCTGGCCCGCTTCTTAGAGCCACTGTACTTCCCTGTAAATATGATACATGATAAAATATTAGATCTGATCGATACAGTTGACAAATTTTAAGTGTTAGTCTGTTAGTAAAAGTTAACTCCTTCACCGAATGTTATGAATGATAATATGTTCACTCACCCACATGAGGCTTAATACCTTTTATTCAAACAATATCCATGTTCCCCCCTTCCATTGATATCGTTTTTATTGTGCAAAATATATATATATCACACTTTATTAAAACCATTTCCATTTAAATACATTTACATTTATTTATAGTTAAAACAACCTCCTGTGGTTTCTCTGTTGCAAAATCGTTGCATTAAATGTGGTCTCTTTACAAAAGAACATTTATATGGCTTTAGAGACTAAATTTAATCCTTATTCCTCTGTTGGATAATTAATTTTACAGATGATTATAACATCTTCCAACACCCACCTCTTTCTTTTCCATAACCCAGTTTGTTCATTTTCCAAGTCACTATATATTAGAATTGGTGTGTGATCTCTACCCCTGTCAGCTAGCTCTTTTATATTAAAATAATTCGCTATTGTGGATGAACTGAAACATAAATCTATTGTTGAAAAAGTCCCTGTAATAGGATTTAGTCTTGTAGGTAGTCCCGGTGGAGTAATTAATACTAAATTGTCGTGTCCATTAAATACTTCCACCATCCTTTTCCCGCTGCTGTTGATTTTGTTTTCGGCAATATCAGGTTCCCACAAGAAGTGATGAGCGTTAAAATCCCCTACAATTATAAAATTTCTCTATGTAATAAACAAATTCCACTTTAGTCAACCTGTCACTAGGGTTATACGCATTTATTATATCAAAATTACCTTTCTTGAGTTTAACTTTGATGTGTTGAATTTCCATATTACCATTTGGATATTCTGTGGTGTTTCCCACTACATAACAAACGTCACGTCTAATAAGGATCATTACAACCCCCCCCCCCCATTCTTTGACCTACTCTGTCTTTCCTTAGAACTCTATAGTTTATAAACTTTACCTGTTGGTCTTCTTTCAAAAATGTTTCCCATACACAGCAAACATGAGGTTTGACACTGTACAACATCAGTTTTAACTCCGACAGATTGTTACACACACCCCTCGCATTCCATTGAACTATAGATCATTTTGACATATTAATATCCCTTTTTACTTGCTATTGGTTTTTCCCTTACGCTTAAATCCTTTCTAAGATTTTCCAATTCCAAATCGTCAACAGTTACACCAAACGTTACTAGCATTTCCCTTCTAACATTTTCATCCATTAATATTGAATGACTATCAGAAGTTTCCTTATTGGCCAAAATTATTTGTACAACACAAATGAATCTGCATAATTTTATTATTATTTCCGAGTCCATTTTGTTTTCAGTTTTAGAACTTTCTTTGTGTTCAGTTTCCTTCCCTTCAGTTTGACAGCTTTTATCATTCGTTTTTATTTTCTGCCTTTTCATAATTTCAGCATAATTTCTCTTGAAAGTTTCGTCTCGTATTTGTTTAGTACTAAGATTTGAACCTAACATGTCACCCTTCGTCTCTGTTTCTGTTGTTTTATTACTTACCTGGTCATATTTTTCATGACCCCTCACATTTTCCCTCTTCAACTGATTATATTTGACTTTAGCTTGGTCATAAGGTACATTTTCCAATGTTTTTACTATCTGTATTCTTTGGGCTTCTCTAGCTACTTCACAACCCCTATAACTAGCGACATGCTTCCCCGAGCAATTTGTGCAATTTAATTGGTCCTTGTTTAGGTCTTTACTGCACTCTTTGGCCATATGGTCTCCCCCGCATTTTACACATTTATTTATTTTTGATTTACAGTCGTCTTGATGGTGACCAAACCTCTGACATTTGAAACACTGAATGACCTTTGGTATAAACGGCCTAACTTCCAGTATTCTGTTTCCCAAATTTATTTTTTCTGCCATTTCATTTCCCTCAAATGTAATCTTTACACATTTAGCTTTTACTCCATCCTCTCTCTTACCTTTCCACATCCTTTCTATTTTGCCAACCTTAATATCCTGATTTTCCAAATATTCCTTAATTTCCTCTTCTTCTATTTCCTCATAGATTGGTCCTAGTAGCCCTACTTTCCTAGTATCTCCTATTGGTTGTCGACATTTTACCCGATATGTGTCTTCTTGAGGACCAAAAGTTGTATTTATGTCTTCCTTTTCATTAAAAATTGCTACCAGATGTTTTTTAGTTTCATTGGTTTTATAGTCCATCACGTTTTTCTGTGCAAACGGCGACTGCCTTAAATATCTCTCCACCTTAATAGGGTTCCGAAGTAGTCTCACTGATTTTCCTTCTGTATCTAAAGATTGCATGATTATTACCTTCTACTTTATGTTCTAACCTATTATTTTTCCTATCTTGATCTAACTGATTTGCTACATGTTTTTCTGTGCTACTTTTTGCTGTTAATTTTGTAAGAGGAACATCCCTTGTAGTTGTCAGCCTTTTTATTTTGTCCACTCGACCAACTCTACTTCCAATGTGGTATTCAATTTCTCCCTCCGAACTATCACTTTTCTCTTGTTCCCTTTTCCTTCTTCTAGAATTTCTACTTTCTATTTTAGTCCAGTCGTAATCCATTTCTCTGTTACACTCAATATCCGAGGCCATAGTCAAAAAGTCGTTATCCTGGTCGGTCAAATCCATCATGGGTCGCCTTAACCTAGGCAGACCTAGGGTAAGGTGGCTAACCTATCTATTAACTCTTTTATTATTTGAAAATAATAGAATAGTCTTACTTTCTTCTTGTGGTCTGCAGAAGTCCCCCCCCCCCTCCAAAAAAAAAGCAAAAAAAAGCATTCATAGCGAATATACTGTCTATTATAATCCACCTAAAAAAATATGATATATAACATTACATGTATTCCGTATGTATCGTCATACATTCCTCATTTGTAAACTAAAGGCCACATGGTAATTTTAGAGTGGTGGCGAGAGGTGGTCACACCCTTTGCCACACCAGGTGCAAGGTCGGCAATTAGAAATCTCCTTAGTCCTAAAACCGTCGAGAGAGAGAGAGAGAGAGAGAGCGAGAGAGAGAGAGAGAGAGAGAGAGAGAGAGAGAGAGAGAGAGAGAGAGAAGTACGAGGTATTTGTAAAATAGGACGTGCAAGTCCTCATTTCGAGAAACAAAAAAGTAAATTAAATAGAGAAAAGTAGAATCTACAATGACGAAACAAATAAACAAGAAATAAAGGTGTGGTCCATAATCCTTTTTGACCTAAGACGATGTTTACAACCTTGACTCACCAAGGCAGGATTATATCAGTTAGGGCCCGGCCAGACCAAGCGCGGCTAGCGGCGAAGTTAGCGGCAAGCACGGCCCAGATATACCAGGTCAGCCAGACAGCGTACCGATTAAAATCGGTACGCTTCTTCTGCGCACCTACGTCATCTGAAGGGGCTTAGTATTGGAGAGACCCATTAAGAACGTAGATCTATCACACAGTCAATGTAAATAAAACAACATTTTACCTTTGGAAAATATTTTATTAAGTTATAACTTTCATTTTTTTTCTTAGGGCCTCCCTGCATGGTTGTCCTTGAGGTTTTATATACTTTATCAAATTACTAAGATATTGCATTCGAAAATATACCGATATCTTAACAAAAAAAGCAATAACATCGTCAGGAACTTCAATACCAGACTGTTTTAATTTTAAATAAAGCTTTTTAAAACAATTTACTCCCTCCATGAGAGCTTCCTCGTGTACAGCATTAAAAATCTCGCGCATTATTAACAAGTGTGAAAAAACTGACTAGAAGGTGCATGTAATTCCCCCGATTAACACATGCTATCCAAGTATCATTCCTTAGCACTTCTTCAGTCTTATTTCCTAACTCGGGATATTTTACACAAAATTTTTTTTACATTATATCCACCAATGTATTGAAGAGCTTCTTCCTCAATTACTCCCCAAATATCTTTCTTTATTTCTTTATTTGCTCTCAAAAGGTCTTCTTACTCGTCTAAAGCATCTTTCTCTAATTCAAAATCTAAATTTCTGAATATCTGCGTTATTAGGCATATTTCTAACACTAAGTCCCTTTCTTTCGTGATAGATTTATCGTCTTTGGCTGATTCATGAGATTTTTTAACAGTGGTGATATAACACTTTTCACTTAATACTTTAATTTCCTTTCCTGGTAACATTTTTTTTTTAGCCGAAATTTAAAGTTTACAGCATGAGGATGATCATAGTGCCCTAACATTTGCCTTAAACACCCAAAGAAATGTTCAAGGCAATCTTGATTTAGTCTTTGTGTAAGTACCTAGTAACCTAGACTTTATGTCATCTTTGTAATCGCCTGGTTTAAAATGAATCGAGCAAACAGTAGCATTCACAATGTTAATTCTGTCTGCATGGCAACATGCATGTCTCCACTGGTCTATATATGGTTTTTCTTTTGGAAAGCGACGGTATTTTATGTTTGAGCTTTTAGTTTTATCATGTCTATTATAACAGCCAAATACTGCGCAGTTACTTGGCATTATTAGTGACGGAATGAATGAATGAATAAAATGATAATGGACACAGCGTCTCCTATTGATTACGTTACCTCTATAGGTAACTAAATAAGGCAACAGTGACGGTCCTTTGTTTTGTTTACCCACGTGTGTGAGACGGGGAAGCTTGACGTCACAGTATGGGTGATTTACAGCTTAAGCTACGCGTTGGCTGACCTGGTATATATAGACCTTGGCGGCAAGAGGTTCCAGCTGAAAATTGAAACCTTAGGTATCTTATGTAGGTGTCCAGATAGGAGGCACAGGAAGCATCAAGCCGCTGCAGTTGCCGCCAGACTATGTTTCATGTTTTAAAAAATAGCGGCGGCTTGAGCGTCTTCACCCAAGATTACACCATTTTTCATCAGTTCCTGAAGGGGTACACGTTCAATTGTTCGTTTCCAGCCATTACTAATCAACAATTTATTGGGGGGTGTTTCGGAGAGCAAAAATAGATTAAATAAATGGAAGTTATGGCAATCAACTGCAAATGGATGGTAATAAAATAGTGGGTAGGCCTACGTTTTTTTGTGCTTTGCAACCTATTTAATCACCATTTAGTTATATATATATATATATATATATATATATATATATATATATATATATATATATATATATATATATATATATATATATATATATATATATATATATATATATAAGATATGGAGAAATTTCAAATGTGAAAAGAATCTATGTACATTTAAACAATATATCTTATGCAAATGCTAGTTAATTCTGGAATGAAAGGGACAATGATTTTTCGTGAACTTTATCATATTTGAAGCAATTATAATACCTGGTAAGAGTGAGATTGAGGTTGTCTATAGTTCGACGTTTGTTTTCTGAGGGAGAATCCAGGAAGGATGCTGCCATCAAAGAATCAAAAGACTTGTGAAATATGCAGATATTTATTAAATCTGTCGCCGTACAAACGAGACTGGCAACATTAATTTAAAAATTAACTTATTTTCCCTTCTCTGTTTATTAAAATCGGGAATCCAGACTCTTGTGTAATTTATAGTTCAGATTAAAATAACGATTTTCAACCGGAAGTAATTATCTACTCAAACACCATCGTCATGTTTACGAGAAAGGCTATCAGCTGCGAGTGAGGAGGCAAGAGAGGTGTGGCGGTTCCGTTGTGGCCACCCAACATTTTGTCGCTGGCTTGCCGCCGAGTCACGCCGCTAACCTCGCCGCTCATCGCGCTTGGTCTGGCCGAACCCGTAGAGAATTATCGAAACGGAAATACCAAAGACAACAACTTATTCCTCATATCCCTTAGCTTGTATTTCAAGAGCCTTTTCGAAGATCTCTTACAGATAATGGTAAAACGCATTTACACGTGGATACAAACGGATATTTATTTATGTAACTTGTATGAAGTTTCTATGTATATCAATTACTTCCTTCCATCATTATATATATATATATATATATATATATATATATATATATATATATATATATATATATATATATATATATATATATATATATATACATATATATATATATAAATTTATATATATATATATATATATATATATATATATATATATATATATATATATATATATATATATATATATATATATATATATATATATATATATATATATATATATATTCGTAAGGTGCACACGTTACTGGCATGAAAATCCATTGCTGCTATAACTATGAAACATTAGCAACTATCATTGCTTGGCATAGGTAACTAATTATTACCGCATTCGAGTAAGCGCACCAGCAACAGATACCCACAAACAAACAAGCACACACACATTATGTGTGTGTGCTTGGTTTGTGTGTATCTGTTGCTGGTGCACTTACTCGAATGCGGTAATAATTAGTTACCTATGCCAAGCAATGATAGTTGCTAATGCTTCATTTCTGTCCAGCGTGTGTCATGGTTGTTGACGATCGCTAGTTGTCGTACAGCATTAAAAAATTTTTACTTTATATCTTTCAAAAAATGTGGTGTTTGTATATATGTTTTTTTGAAAAATATTTATGATATATATTTCCATAATGTATGAAAGCACTTATAAAGTTCAACACTTCGAGATACAAGATCGACTACATTTATTTTGTTCTCGTGCTCCTTCAAAATTACAATTTGGCAGCTTTTCTAGGCTCAAATTCTCAATTCCTTATCCAGTGTCGCCAACACTGACTATAAAACTTCTAATTTCACCTGGAATTACACCTATTCATATACATACCTTCGTTATTCAGAAACCGCTGTTCGAAAAACATTTATTCATTACCCATATAATATCATGAAACTTTACCTAGCGATTAATGCAAAAACTAATGGATTTAGAGATGAATTAGATACAAAATTTTCCATTTTAGTTAAGTAAAATAAACAGGCGGACATAGTTGTGTTTTTCTTTCCCCATATAACTAACATGATAAATGGCAGTAATTGAAATCCTTTCATGCCCATTTTAACATATAGAGAAGAACATGTTTTTAGCTTTGAAATGATATACATTTGATAGTAATTACCACTTTTTCATGGGTATAACATACGTTTAAGTAATACTTTCCATGAACTAAAAATTCTCACTGCTCCAGTTTCTCCAAGTGACCGAGAGCTTAAAACAACTACAGGGGACTACCTATCAAGAGCCCAAAGGGTTAAAAGAAGAGCCTCAGGAGCACGTTGGGAGGATCCTGTTGGTGAGTAGTCCATGATGATGATTAAAGAAGTAATTGAGAGAGTAAAGTTTGATAATCCTGTGAGAGGAAACTGATGTGTCCCGAGTGTAAAGCATGGTGTGATGCTTGCGGAACTGCTAAGGGAGTAGATTTGGAGATAAATGGCAAGATTGCTGAGGATGCTGCTTGGCTTAGAAAAAAGGACTATTTCAACCACATCAATATTATCGAACTAGAAACTGTTTTGAAAGGAGTAAATTTAATCATTAAATGGGGTTTCGAGTCGATAGAGGTGAGGACTGACTCTGTAACTGTGGGGGCATGGTTGAACTTTATAGTAAGTGCTGAGAAGCGTGTCTACACAAAAGGAGCTGCTGAGATGATAATAAAGAGACGTTTGGGTACATTGAAGGAATTGATTACAGAGTTTGGTTTAAATATCGAGGTTCAGATGGTGCCTTCACAGAAGAATAAAACAAGGGTCGAGAAGAATTGGTTGGTGAGCAGTGAAGTTGAACATGCACATCTCTGTGTAGGTGATGTTGTTGATATAACAGAGTTGCATAATAAACACCAGATGGGAAATGACAGAACACTATATTTAGCCAAAAAGTTGGATCCTCAAGTTTCCAGAGAATGTGTGAAGAAGGTAGTTCAGTGTTGTGATCATTGTCAGTCCATTGATCCTGCACAAAGGAGGTGAATTAAGTGTTAGAAACACTGGCAGCGCCTAGCTATTGATGTTACTCATTACAGACAGGTACCCTATTTATCAGTAGTGGATTGTTGTCCATGTCGTTTTGCAATATGGAGGCAGTTAAAGAGAGAAGATGCTCAAGAAATATCTTCTGAGTTGAATAGCATCTTTTTGGAAAGAGGGCCACTTGATGAACTATTACTGGATAATAGTACAGCGTTTAGGTCACAGTGTTTAGGAGATATGTCGTCTTGTTAGAACATTGTTAGCGTGTTTCGGGCTGCTTATTGATCAGGAAGAAATGGAATAGTTGAAAGACATCATAGGACCATCAAGGCTATTGCAGAGAGAGGAGGAATTAGTCCTATAGAAGCAGTATTTTGGTACAACAGCACACCAAGATCTAGACAAGATGAATCGTCTGTTCCACAAATTTCGGTGTACAGATATGAGTGGAGGTATCCTTCAGTTGTCTCCAATGGAGCAAATACCAGCCAAGACAAGCCCCTTTTAATTAAGATGGGAGAGGAGGTGTGGGTGAAGCCCCAAACGCCCGTTGTACTACTCAATGGCGTAAAGAGATGGTTACTCATGTGAACTCTTCGAACAACATTTCCATGTGTTGGATGTGCGACCAGTTATAGTCCCAGCTTCCCTATCTGATGGTTCAAGCGAAATGTCAAGTGATGATTCAGTCTCGAAGGAATCAGTGGAACCATAAGTAAGTGGTCAAAGAGAAATGGGAGAGAATAAGCGTCCACAGAGGAATAGAAAACCTCATGTATGGATGGCTGATTATGTTTCTGATCAAGCTGTGTGCCATGTGTGTGTGTGTGTTCATGTATGTATGTATTATGATGCGTGTTGATCTTAAGATCCGGTTCGCATGTTGTATGATTAATGTAATTTAGGATTTTTTATAATACACCATGGAAAACACTGCCATAGTTATGAGGTAGTTAGAATATTTACACCTGTAGGAGTTGTCGGAAAAACAATGCCATAGTGACGAGGGAGAAAGATCCTTTACACCTTTAGGAGTTGTCAGGTAGCTGGTGTCCAGGTAGGGTGATTGCCCCAGCCTCTGAGGATGTGAATTCATGGTGCAGGACCTTTCCTGCTATTTTCCTCATTGATTGGTGAGTTGCAACTCAAAGGTCGTCCATTACAACATCAAAGGGAACTTGTAAAGTGAGTTTAACTACATTACATATTTCGGGTTGTGTGCGGTGGGATTGTGTGTACATTTTTTGCATTTAATTTTTGCTTTCGAGACTAGCACAGTCTCGGGGTCACAGGGCCACGTATCCGACCCAATTTCTATTATCAATCATTGCAAGAGACCACGAGTCTAAGCAACCATAACTTTTATGATTTTGTATTTCTTTTTATTATATTTTGTGTTTTTGATCCTCTTTACTTTGTGTTAATATGTTCGTTCCTTTCAATGTAAATATGTGTAATAAATCAAGATTAGGTGAATTAAACCTCGTATTTTTACTCCTTCATTTATTTGATTATGCCTATTATGAATATTTGATCTCGGGACAGTATACCCGATATTTTGGAAGGAGTAAGTAAGTTTAGGTAACTTAAGAATACTAGTGTGTTAGCGAGTGACTTAGTATTGAATCTATCTGCTTCGAAGGTAAAGATCCATATCTTTAACTTTTACTTTATGCTACACTGCTCCCATCCATTGCCATCGTCTCAATAATTACTTATTGAAAGTGTTATGATATAAGTGATTTAATCCTTTATTTATAATAAGGTCATCCCTTTTATTGCACCTCTCTTGTTTTCATTGTACATATACCCGCTGTTGTGTTTCGAACGTTCATATTGTTGAGCGGACCGGACCCCCGACCCCCACCTTCCAACAATAAACGGGAAGCCATGATTTCGTATTCTTATTGAGTCAAACCTCTACAGTAAGATTCCTGTCCAGCATCTCACTGGGGTCCATGGGACAGAGCCGAAACAAAGCCTAAAAGAGTAGATGACCTTAGACCTGACAAAGATAGAGTAGGTCATCAAATTACTTTTATTTCACGTGTGGAGTTTTTCAAGCCTCTGGACAGAATACAGTTTCCTCTTTTGCATTTGAGTGATGGTTAGTGAACTACGTCATCAAAATTCTAACAGGGTGTTTGTGCCTTGAGTGATAGCGCTCCTTTCCTCCCCTGCTGAGATTTTAGGACACGACTTGACAATTAAATAAAAGACACACATTTCTCCACAGTATATGTATAATGCCTTGGTCTGAAGTGTCCTTACCAGTCCCTTTACAACGCGTTTCACTTAGGGCCAAGATATTCAAACTATATTTCATGAATTCACTCTCCACTTGCTATAACATCCCAATCTGATTCATGGTTCTAACGTTCCAATGACCTATTTTCAATTTTTCTGTAGAATTTATAAACCAGGAAATTCTTAGCACCCTGCTGAGACTAGGGGCCATTTTGTCTTGTCTTTCCATGACGGACTAAATCCATAGAGGATTCATTGGCTAGATAACAACAAAGGATAGCCAGTTCCTTGTGATGTGCAAGCCCTATCTAACTAAGACAAGGGATCCCTACCAGTCCATACTAATACTAGTAAGATCAACCGCCAGGCATCAGGAGTAACAGCCGAAGAGACAGTTTATCCTTCGCCTTAAACCGAATCCATCACCCTGCTGCCAGTGAATTCATCAAGATTTATTTGAGCCACTTCCTCCACGACCAACGCTCTCCTTACTGCACCGAGTTGTTCATCTGCTTATACGAGTATAACCGTTGGAAAACATAGATTGCAAAGATATACCTCCTAGCACGGTCAATATATATTTATATATATATATATATATATATATATATATATATATATATATATATATATATATATATATATATATATATATATATATATATATATATATATATAACCACAAAACATCTAAAAGATGAAGTAGAGAAATTTCAAATGGAAAAAAAGATCTTATGCAAATACTAGTTAATTCAGGAATAAAAAGGACAATAATTTTCCGTGAACTTTATCATATTTGAAGCAATTATAATGGCTGAGAGAGAGAGAGAGAGAGAGAGAGAGAGAGAGAGAGAGAGAGAGAGAGAGAGAGAGAGAGAGAGAGAGAGATTATGAGGTTGTCTATAGTTCGACGTTTGTTTTATTACCCACAATCTAAGAAGGCTGTTGACAACAAAGAATCAAAAGACTTGTGAAATACGCAGATATTCATATAATTTGTCGTCGTGCAAATGAGACTGGCAATATTAATGGTAAAATCAACTTATTTTCCCTTCTCTGTTTATTAAAATCGTGATTACAAACTCTTGCATAATCTATTGTTCAATTTAGAACAAAGATTTTCAATCAGAAATTGTGTTATGTTGGCGAAGAAGGTTTTACCTTCGACTGCTAAAGCCTAAAAACTGCAAATCGAATTTCCTATGTATACAGTTGCAAATGTCTCTCTCTCTCTCTCTCTCTCTCTCTCTCTCTCTCTCTCTCTCTCTCTCTCTCTTCTTCTTCTTCTTCTTCTAAAAGCTTAGGTCCTCACTTCACTCCGCATTCTCTACACTATAGGTATAAGCATAATAAAACATTAAATTGCCTTATAGCGCACCGTGCCGGTTGACGCCAGGTTTATTTTTCTAATGAATCATACTTTTTAAAAAACAATTTATATATAACATCACATTCTAATAACTTCTACAAACTTCTGTACTGATATAGCAGTGCATATTTAAAACAAAATGAACAAACTGTCAAATTAACATATAAGCCTCCTCTGCCGCCCAGGAAAAACCATAGATAAAAAACAAAATCTCAAGTTTTGAAAAAACTATGGAAACCTGTGTATCCACGGCAATAATGCAGAGTAACTCAAATTTGAGTGGTGGAACCTCACTCTTGTACTACTAATAAATAATAATGATAATAATATTAATAATAAATTCGACTTGCTCGGGCTAGCGTGCGCTAGAAAGTGACCACTTACTAAATACCTCTTCAAACATTGAATACGTTTCACCCAACACTAAATTCTCATTGGCCACTGCCTACATAACAACTGAACTTAAGTAACAAGACACTTAAGATCTGCTTACATGTCGTTAGGACAATTATTTTTCGCTATACTTCGTAACGCGAAAAAATTCTAGTCCTCACTTCACTCCGCATTCTCTACACTATAGGTATAAGCATAATAAAACATTAAATTGCCTTATAGCGCACCGTGCCGGTTGACCCTAGATAATACCAAAGAAAGGGAGAGAAGGAAAAAAATGGAGAGAGAGAAATAAATGCTCCGATTGAATGATTTACACATTTAACCTCTTTTTGAAGCCTTTGACAAACATGTTTACTTGAAACAGACTACCAACACTCATGACTATGAAGACACCTATCATTGACGTTATCGTTTGCGATGTTTGAACTTGTAGCCACAGTTTTAACAAAAAATTATGTTTGGTTACATTACAGGAGCTTTTAAAAAACTTCTTAAAGAGAAATCGATCAAAAATCATTCCAGCTTCCTCTGCCTCAAGCAAAATACATCAAATATGGAAAAGCATTTGTGATAACTTCCGATATCAAAAACTAAACAGTAATGGTGATTTAATTTTTTTTTTTTTTTTTTTTTTTTTTTTTTTTTTTTTTTTCTGTTCAACTAAGAAATCTTCAAATTACAATAAACTTAATTCCCCAAATCTCAGATAAGAAAACTTTAATGATCTATCAAAATAATAAAGAAGTTTTTCAATATAGGAAAATATAATCCGCACGGATTCTGCAACACCATATTATCAAAAAGATCCTTTGTATGCACCGATCTACCAGCTTAATGTTTCACAGGTGCTTGCAAAGATTTAACAAGTGAATTTTCCGTTGGATCTATGTAACCCCTCATTTCATGCATGCACGTTATGGCATGATTAGCTTGATCACTGGAGATTACTAAAACGCCGGAATCTAATAGAAGCGTGATAAATAAAGCAACATACAATGGCATTTCGCTTTGCTCGTGACCATTATTGTAAGTTTCTCTTTGATGAAAGACAAATTTGTAGGCCTTGTCGGTGCTGCCATTCATCGATGATAGAAGATGCTCATGACAACTGAGGTCCCCCAATTTCCTGTCCAAATTAGATGCCACCGTTAAAGACGACTGCTGGCATTTCATTGCATTCACGATCCTGGAAAGCAGATTCCAAAAATAAAACAATGTACATATATACTTGTAATTTCAAAAACCTTTACCTTCTATATCAAAGTGTAATTTCAAAAACCTTTACCTTCTATATCAAAGTTAAATTTCAGCGAAAAATTTCATTTTTTTTTTTTTTTTCTTATCTTTGCCGTGTAATAAAACCTTTGTTACGTAAACACTCAAAAGTTTAACAATAAAGTTTCCCTCGTTAATATGAACAGTCAAGATGCAGAGGACTTTCACTCAGGAATATTCTACTTAAGAATTTTTACCTCCATTTTATTAATAACCTTTGGTATAAAGCACCAAACCTCAAGTTAAAGCATCAATTGCCTCTGTACCTGGACACCAATATTAGAGATTAAAAACCTCAACATATTTTTAAAAGTAGCAAAACAGTCTAAAGAATTAATAACTCTCACAAGTCCATAACTCTGAAAAATGTAAAAAGAATTGACCATTCATCCATGTTAGTTGACAACACTTCAAAAAATCCGCTCTTTTGTACTCTTTCTGGGCTTACATACATTGATGACCTGAACAGTGTATTCAGTACAAGTTTAAATTCTTTGGTTTTCTATGATTTCCAAATCTGGCTTTTTGCTACCTACTTGCATTAAAATCGAAAATTTTATCTGGAACAACGTTCAAACATTGCCAAAGTACTTTACATAATTCTGTCGACTGCCTCCTGCTCCTTCATGTTTAATTTTAAAGATTAATTTACTGACCAGTTTCCAACCACTCTTTTCATGATATGAAAAAAAAAATGCGCTGTATTCATCGCTAAAAACTTCAGAATTACTCCAAACCTACTACTGAGGTGTCACAACATATAAATTTCCCAACACCAGAGGCGTCACAATAGAGTGATAAACTGCCTACACCTGAGGCGTCACAATATAGTGATAAACTGCCTACACCTGAGGCATCACAATATAGTGATAAACTGCCTACACCTGAGGCGTCACAATATAGTGATAAACTGCCTACACCTGAGGCGTCACAATATAGTGATAAACTGCCTACACCTGAGGCGTCACAATATAGTGATAAACTGCCTACCCCTGAGGCGTCACAATATAGTGATAAACTGCCTACACCTGAGGCGTCACAATATAGTGATAAACTGCCTACCCCTGAGGCGTCACAATATAGTGATAAACTGCCTACACCTGAGGCGTCACAATATAGTGATAAACTGCCTACACCTGAGGCGTCACAATATAGTGATAAACTGCCTACACCTGAGGCCACACAATATAGTGATAAACTGCCTACACCTGAGGCGTCACAATATAGTGATAAACTGCCTACATCTTAGGCGTCACAATGAAGTAATAGGTTAAATAAGTCTGATGCAAGTATATAGTTAAAGTAAGGACCAAAATAAAAAGAATGAATTTCTGCGTCAAAACGTGCTCTCAACCGGAGCATCTGATATTTCTTCATTAAGTTCTTAACTAGCTTTGCTCAATATGTAAAAATACAGAAATACTATATCGTTTTCATTTTAACAATACCTTTCACGACAAATTTCGTGGAAAATATGTAACAGACAATTCTGTCCAAAAGATATTCGTTAAAATAACGTTTTCGTTAATTCAGAATGTTTGGCATCTAAACAAGGTCTTTAACGACATAGTTTATCCTAACACTGTAGTTACGAAATTCGCCTTCAGTATTCGTCCTCTGTAAACCTTTCCAAATACAATTTAGAGTCTGAAAACCAATTATACTTTCTTGTAAATAAATCCAAATCTTGAAGCTTTTAAAGTAAATAGCTAGCATCCAATGCCCCTTCAAATAAACCATCCGCAGCTATGCCATCCTCTAAAAATACTTCAATCTTCACTTCCTTAGATCTCCAATATCTAACAGACTTAAGAACTTTAGTAAAGATGTACCGCCGCTTCAAAAATATCTAAAGAATATCCATTATAAAAAACTTTTTAAATTTTTCCCCAATGAGAAAGATATTGGCAACGTTTTAATAGATTTCTATGCGATAAGCAGACTGTAGACTGATTAAATCCTTAAAAAGTTTGTAATAAAAAACCAGCCTTGCTTACCATTTCCATTCTTGGTCACCGTCAAAGGAATTATTTCTTAGTTTTTCTGATACCAGTGTCACCCATTCTCTTAATAAATTCTGATTCGTCCCTTTCTGACCTATTGTTACCCAATCCAACAACCACAGTAACGGTTTTGAAATGGAATTTTGTGATCGCCCTTTTAGACGTCAATGACTATCTTACCGGACCCAATCCAATTCTGTTCAATGTATTGTGAATAACAACAACCAACAGGCGATTAAAACAATAAAATAAAATAAACACAATGTTCCAATTTCCTTGTACCAACTGCTAAGTATACAAAAATAAAAACAGCTATATTTTCACTTATCTTTTCGACGTCTTTCTTGGTACATTCCTGGCTCCAATGTCAACTCTCGGCCTTTATTGAGCTCTAGACCTCTTCCATCAAAGTTGATATGAATCCACACTTTCCCTCGATCTTTAACTAGCTTGACACTTTCGGCGATGCTGCTCTTTGCGTACTAACTCGTTTCTGCAGCAGTTTTAGATGTTCCTTGTCCTCCAAGTTGAAAAACAATCGCATCTAATGCTAACATTTTCGTATCAGTTTCCTCAAAATAACGCGATGCTCATTCAAATGGTTTTCCATCATACTTTAACGAGGTGCGGATACTTGTTGAATATTCTGCTGGAAATCGGATAATAAATTGTCCATCACTTCTTGAAACGGTTTCAGCATTCTGATTGCTAACGTGAAAACACTATTCACATCTGAAGCTGTATTTGACCCTGCCTGGCGTCCTGGCTAATAAATTCGACTTGCTCGGGCTAGCGTGCGCTAGAAAGTGACCACTTACTAAATACCTCTTCAAACATTGAATACGTTTCACCCAACACTAAATTCTCATTGGCCACTGCCTACATAACAACTGAACTTAAGTAACAAGACACTTAAGATCTGCTTACATGTCGTTAGGACAATTATTTTTCGCTATACTTCGTAACGCGAAAAAATTCTATTGTATCAAACCTAAGCTTTCTATCTATCTATCTATCTATCTATCTATATTAGAAAATGAAACAGATTAATAACCTCTTTATATTATAATTGTTGCTTCTACTTATGTGGAAAAGATAATTTACGAATTAATATTGGAACGCAAATGACAACGTTTCATACTAAATTTATTCATTTATTGTTGAATTAAGGTGACAATTACCACATGTATGATCTATTTGACAAGAAATATATTTTCAAAAGTATAATTTTAAGTAAATCAAATATTTAATTCCAAAAAATATGTGTTTATAAGCTTATAATGATGAAAATGAACAACGATAATAATTGGTGTAAAAAGAACTTCTCTCTTTTGTTGTTGTCTTCAAGTGAACCAACAACAACAAACGAGGAACAAAAAGTTAATTTCGATCGAGGCAGTTTTTGGACTTTTTGTTAAAGTATGTATACTTTTCGTTGGTATAATATACAATATTCATTTCGAAGTGTATGGTTAATCAAATAATGAAATCGAGAAAGTTTTTTTGAAGTATTTTTTAAAGTTAAATCTTGTATGACTCCCACGATGTTGCTCACTATGAGCTTATAATAAGTAAGCTTTGGTTATAAAGGGAACAAACACAAGTGTAAGTGACCTAAATAATAATAATAATATGTAACCTAACCTAGTTATTAACATTTAGGCCCTTCTTAAGGTCCCATATAGCCGTAATCATACATACATACATACATACACCCCATGGTATTATTATAGAAGAGGACAGGAAAAACTTTACTATTAAAGAAATGGTGTTAGGTTTCGAAAAACTCCCGTTTTCTTCAGAAGTGACCTTTATTTCTATCGCAAATAAATAGTTGATAAGAGATAGGCCTCCCCTAAGGGGTGTCTGTAGTTTTTGGGGACAGCGCAATATCTTTCTTATTACTAGCCAAATCGTTTTTCATTATGGGGAAGATGTTCTTTACAATGATCCAACATACCATAATATGAAGTTATTTTATCATATTTTATCATTTTGAATAATATCATAATTTACCTTTACCACGGCAATATTATCTAAGTTCAGCACGGTCCAAACGCAAGTCACGGGTAGCTCCTGCTTAGTTTCCAACTTTCCCGATAGATAGAGCCCGTGTCATCCCAGTCTGAGAAACGTTTCGTTTTTACAATTTAATACTGTCCCGTCAATCTACATATTTACCTCCTTGTTAAGTTTGCAGTTTTTAGGGACACGTCATTTATAGTGATATTTGATACTGTTATGATAATTATTATGAATTGTTAGGTTAGGAAAAGGTCGTTACTTGATCGTAAAATTTCCCTCAAGCATTGTTTCCTGCCTGACTATAATAACACCCGTTTGGCGGCGCTCGGTTCG
Source organism: Palaemon carinicauda (assembly GCF_036898095.1). Taxonomy (NCBI): domain Eukaryota; kingdom Metazoa; phylum Arthropoda; class Malacostraca; order Decapoda; family Palaemonidae; genus Palaemon; species Palaemon carinicauda. The sequence goes on from NC_090767.1 coordinate 42,487,521, forward strand.
CCTATCAGCTGGTGGCGCAATCTTGAACAGTTATCGATGTTCAGACTTATGTTTTCGCTAATTCCAACAATCTTCATTTTTAACCTCATGTTAAGATTGTTATTTCGTTGGGACACGTCCTAAAATTATGCAGAATACTATTTTGTTTTATATACAACCAAAGGTTAGGCTAGCCAACATCTAGTTAAGATACAGTATTTCGGTAGATAAAGCCAGTGTCAAACATAGCAACCGAACTAAACCTTTCGTTGGCCGCGTGATTTCAAATTTTTAATCCCCCCCACATGACCCGAGATTGACCTGGAGTCGACCCTTTCTAACTCTAACCGCCGTAATGGGTAGACGTGTTTCGTACAGTTACTCTTTGAGCGATATTGTTGAGTTTATCACTCATATTGATCAAATTGGTTCGATTAAGACTCTAATGTATATACACCTACGTGATTTTACTCGAGTTACCCCTAATTATTTCATTATTTATTTCGAGAAGGCCTCTTAGGGGATTTTAGGGGTCCATGTGAGAAGTGTACAATTGATGTTGCGACATTGAATGTTAAGGTAAGCCTGAGTACTTTTTTATTATGACAATGTGGTTAAGATATAATTTTGAGTGCTGCCCATACCTTTTTTTGTGTAGGAGAGAGACTTACGAAGGGGGTCTGGGGGCTTGCCCCCTGGTAGGGGTAGTGACCTGGGAACTACTAGGTTTGGTTAGGTTGGGTTTGTGGTGTTTGTATGTTAGCGACAGTGTTTGGGGGGTCACAGGGGGCCGTTAGCCCCCCCAGTTAGTTCATGAGGAAGGTAAGGACATGGCTTGTAGGTCAGGTTAGGAGGGGAATTTTGGGTTAGTTGTCCATTTTTCTCGCACATTTCCGACATCCATGATCAGAGTGGTCGTAGTATGTAGATTGTTGGGACAAGCATTTACATAACTAGTGAATTTAATATTTCATCATGTGATTATTCCCGCGAAAAAGAGCAGATTTTGAACTTTTTTTTTCGCACGTTTCCGACATCCATGACCAGAGTGGTCCTAGTATGTAGATTGTTGGGACAAGCAATTACAAAACTAGTGAAATTAATATTATTTCATTCCGTGATCATTCCTGTAAAAAAGAGCCGATTTCGGACTTTTTTTACTCGATTTTCGGCCGGTCAAAGGCCTGTCCCCATAAACTACAAAGGCTCCAAAAGTTTTCCAACTACAAAACAGCTATTTCCAAGAAAAAAAATCGCCCGTTTCCTAAAAAAATGACACCTGTTTTCACAGCAAATGAATATTTAGTGAAAAAACATTGATACATATACACACGTGTAGAGTATGTATGTGTGTGAGCCCCAGGCTAACTGTTACATTTTTCATTTGTTTGTTGACATTCTATAAAGTGGTTGTATTTGCTCTCGTTCGTTCGTGTGTACATGAGAGTTAACCAGTTTTAGAACTTCTGCGCACAAGCCCAGCCCCCCTTTGTTTTTGAGCAGTAGGATTATTCTTTTTCTTATAAGCCTTCCTCATTTTTACCCGCAACATTCAAGTATTTGACCCTTCTATTATCGTATGTATGTATTCTTTGTTGCAATACCTACGTGTACCTATTTCTTTTTACTCAACATTCAAGTATACTGCGAGACTTGACGCTCATAATACTACTTGTATATATTCGTTGATGCAATACCCATGTTTGCATTTCTCATTTTCTCAAGTTTAAAGTCGTTTCCTCCGTTCTTACAACATTTTAATGTATTCCCATAAATAATATTTATTTTTTCCTTCACTTTATCTTACTAATTGTTCGTCATTTCGTTTTTTTTTCCTGTTATTGTATTTATTGAATTTTAGGTTTTAAACATAAGACTTACCCGGTAGTTATATTTATAGCTTACGTCCCCGACGTCAACGGCAGAAAATTTGAAACTCGCGCCAATCACCGATTGGATAGCCAGGTGTACCACCCCTGCGCCCTAACGAGGTACCTAGGAACCATTCCAGGAACCCTCATATATTCCCTGCCGTGCTAGCGGCAAGATGTTGGATTTTTCACTCGCTGTAACCTGTATTTTTCAATATTAAACTTAGCCGGTGATTATATAAGCTGCAGCTCTGCTGCCCGACAGAAAAACTCTACGTTCAAAATACGCCAGCGATCGCTATGCAGGTAGGGGGTGTACATCAACAGCGCCATCTGTCGAGCAGGTACTCAGTACTCAATGTAAACAAAGAACCAATTTTCTCTCTGTCGTGCCACCGGCAAGACCTACTAAATTCGCTATTGCTTACTGGATTGGTTTTCACATATTTTGGTGAAGTACACATTTCTAGTTTTGAGCTTTCGCTATGCAGGTGTTTTATCTTCATCTCAAAACTTGAACTCGTTTTGGATAGATTTAATTATGGTGACAAGGAGAGTATGGACTCTCATTCACTTTTAAATGGCCGACCCTTCCCTTAGACGGAAGTGTGTTTAGGTTTTTAGTAATTTTGCTTAACACGTTATAGATCTATATATTTTATATCTCTCCGCCTTTATTAGGCCTCTTCGATTAACTTTCCATTTATTATAAACATATAAAAATAAATTTTTATGTTTTGTTTATATGCAACCTTTCCTGATAGTAGGCGGTCCTTACTTGGAACCGAAGGTAATCAACGTTGAGCCCGTTATATCGTATTTAGCCTTTAAAGAATTTAAAACTTTTTAAAATTTAATGTTTTATGAAAGAATTTCTTTGATAGTCTTCGCACTGTTTTCAAAGATGAACTAACGTTTAGTTTTTTAGACTACGCAGTTGTTGACGTTCAGGATGTTCAACATGCGCTCTATCGTTACGATAGAGAGAGAGTGTATCACGGTTTCACTTTGCAGTAAGAGTAAATCGATTCTGACGTTTTGTTCATTCTTTCTTAGCTTAAATGTTTTAAATTCTAAATTAAAGGAACTTTTTATTTGGAAAACCTTTCAGTTTTTTCCTTTAGTCAAATAACATGTTTTTTTGACGATATATAATTGGGCTCTTCTCTTAGGTGCGAAATCAAGAGAGAAAGAGAGAGAGAAATAGAGACGGAGGGAGAGAGAGGAGAGAAAACGTTCCGTTCAAGCGGGTAACGTTTTTCTCGAGTTGCTCTCGTCCCTAGTCGCTGTACGGGGAGGAAGGATAAAACGTTTTTAGTTTTTTATTCTCGTCCCCAGGCTATGTGCGGTGAGAGATTGAAAACGTAGTTATATGAACTAGTGTTTAGTCTCTTTCCCAGCCACTGATTTTTATCTTAAAATATGTTTTCTGTTTTTTGCTGGTATTAATGAGCTTGCATTATACGACTGATTTCGCAATTACTACCTTTTAATGAAGGGTAGAATTGCGTGTTTCAGGTAGAAATCAGTAAAAGTTTCGATTTCAGTGAAATAAGTGCAAAACAGAAAATCGATAAAGTGATATGCGCAAAGTGTTACAGTGTTGCGTCCGAGGGTTCGTCTGTTCGTGCCTGTCGTTCACCTAGTCCGGGACCTCTTGCAAGCTCCCAAGCCCAGGGGAGAAGTAATGTCGAACGACTTATGGGTTCGAGAGGCCTTGATCAACGAACAGACGTTTTCCCTCTGTGGTTTCGGGCGTATCTACCCAAGATCGCCCCACCCACTCTAAGACGAGAGAGCCCATTTATGCCTCGTCTGCGGAATAGGTTTCTCGTAAGAAACCATGGACCAAGGTCTCGCGGCTTATTAAGCACAAGTCGGTCCTTTCCGCGCAAGTCCAACGGCCCAGTTGTAGCCACTGGGTCAGTTCGGACTCGCTGCAGTCTTCCGACGACTGCTCACCTCCTAAGAGAGGCAAAGCGGTACCGCATCAGGCAGTCACACCGTCTGTTGCCGCACCTGCTCCTGTAGACCCTAGTGGTCTTTGCTGCAGACCATGCAGTCTCAGTTAACGTCATTGATGCAGGACTTTCGTGCGGAGAAGGTTGACACTGCACCAACCTCTAGCCTACAACCAACCATGGTTGTGCGTCCTGTGGACGCTGAGGCGACCTTCTCCCGCACTCCAAGAGAGTCCCGCCACCCATGCGTTCCAGTGTACCCTGCCAGCCGCATGTTGACGTTCAGCGACGCACGGAATCTTCCGTTGACGTTCGCGAGGTACAACAACAGTCTAAGTTGTTTTGTTTTGACGCGGTGCGTCAACTTCCGCATTCTAGAGTTGTTTTGACTGCTCAGTCTAGACAGTCAAAGCCGTCTCGAGTGGACACTGTACGTCCTCACACACCTGTTGTGGTTGACAGTTCAGTTGTTGACAGTTCACAGACTGTCAAGCAGTTACATGACGTTGCCTTCTGGTCTGCTACTTATGCACCAGTGAGAGACTCACTGAGGTAACCTAGCTTTTATCGGACAAGGTTCCTGTGGATGAGGAAGTTGCTGTTCTCCCTCCTACTGATATTCCCTGGAGGACTCTGTCAGATGGAGAGGAGCCTTAAGCTGCTTAGCCTCCTATGGACTTTAATTAAATCATGATGATTTTTTTAAGGATCTTCGTCCGGATCTTGTAACTGCTGCTCCTCGTTCGTCTAAACGTCAGAACTTACACTAGGCCTAGCTACTTCGAAGCCGTTGTTTTTAAGCTAGTGCTCTCTCGCTCTCCTAGAGAGCGTTACGTTGGCTAGGCGACTGGTTTTTGCACCAGGAGGAGTTTTTAGGGATACAGCCTTTGATTTCCCTTCTTTTAAACTGGCTTATAGAGCGAGAGTCTGATATGACACGAGAGAAGTTCTCGGCTTGGGAGTTCATGCCTCTGCCCAGATAGACTTCTCAATTCTGGTAGACCCGCCCTGGCGCCTAGCCAGGAGACGCTCCAAGTTGTTTACAGGTCAACTTCTCAGCTTTTGTCAAGCCTTTGAAGTTTTGCTGTACTATTATGTCACACATAACAAGGCTTTCAGGGATGGTAAACGGTTCCGCCTCAGTCGCTAACCCCGTCTGTTGCCACACCGGCTCCTGTAGACCCTAAATGGGCTTTGCTGCAAGCCATGCAGTCCAAGCTTGCGTCCTTGATAGAGGACTTAAATGTGGAGAAGAACCTTCTGGCCAACAACCTTCCAACCGGTCGGTTGTGCGCCCTGTTGACGCTGAGGTAACCTACTCGCGTCTGCCAGTTGAGGTGGTTCCTCCTTCTGGCCAACAACCTTCCAACCGGTCGGTTGTGCGCCCTGTTGACGCTGAGGTAACCTACTCACGTCTGCCAGTTGAGGTGGTTCCTCCTACTGGCCAACAACCTTCCAACCGGTCGGTTGTGCGCCCTGTTGACGCTGAGGTAACCTACTCGCGTCTGCCAGTTGAGGTGGTTCCTCCACCGATGCGACCCAGTGTGGGTTGCCAGTCGCACGTTGACGTTAAGCGACGCTCGGAGGTGGTTGTTGACGTTCAGGACGTTCAACAACCAGCAGAGGTGACTTGTTGTGACGCAGTGCGTCAACCTCAGCAACCCGGTAGGGTGTTGACTGCACAACCCAGACGGTCTAGACAGTTTCGGGTTGACGCTGTACTTCCTCGCGCACCCATGGTTGTTGACAGTTCACAGACTGTGCAGCAGTTCCATGATATTGCGTCCGGCTCCGTCACGCATCCACCAGTGCGACCGGATTCAGCGAGTCAGACGTTGCCCACTCCGTTGCCGTTTCCTCATCAGTTTCGGATGAGGAACCCTCTGATGAGGACGTTGCTGAACAAGACGATCAGCCCCCAGCCCTGCTATCCATCCAGAAGATGCTGAAGAAGGAACGCTGCTCAGTCAGGCTGTGGATGAGTCTGGTAGGGACACTGTCATCCGTGGATCAATTTGTGTCACTAGGAAGACTACACCTCCGTCCTCTTCTACACCATCTAGCTTTTCACTGGAAAAAGGACAAGACGCTAGAAGCGGTCTCGATCCCGGTTTCCGGAAAGATGAAGTCTTGTCTGACTTGGTGAAAGGACTATATCAACCTTAGAGAGGGTCTTCCCCTAACTGTTCAGACTCCCAACCACGTTCTCTTCTCGGACGCATCGGACGTAGGCTGGGGTGCGACATTAGACGGTCGGGAATGCTCGGGATTATGGAACTCGAGTCAAAGGACAATGCATTTCAACTGCAAGGAGCTTCTGGCAGTACGTCTGACCTGGAAAAGCTTCAGGTCTCTCCTTCAAGGCAAAGTGGTGGAGGTGAACTCGGACAACACCACGGCTTTGGCGTACATCTCCAAGCAAGGAGGGACCTACTCTCTGACGTTGTACGAGATCGCAAGGGACCTCCTCACCTGGTCAAAAGGTCTAGACATATCACTAGTAACGAGGTTCATCCAAGGCAACTTGAATGTCATGGCAGATTGTCTCAGTCGGAAAGGACAAATAATTCCAACAGAATGGACCCTCCACAAGGATGTATGCAAGAGACTTTGGGCCACCTGGGGCCAGCCAACCATAGATCTCTTCGCAACCTCGATGACCAAGAGGCTCCCAATATTTTGCTCTCCAATCCCGGACCCAGCAGCAGTTCATATAGATGCCTTTCTACTAGATTGGTCACATCTAGATCTATATGCATTCCCTCCGTTCAAAATTGTCAACAAGGTACTGCAGAAGTTCGCCTCTCACGAAGGGACAAGGTTGACGCTAGTTGCTTCCCTCTGGCCCGCGAGAGAATGGTTCACCGAGGTACTTCGATGGCTAGTAGACGTTCCCAGAACACTTCCCCTAAGGGTGGACCTTCTACGTCAGCCACGCGTAAAGAAGGTACACCAAGGCCTCCACGCTCTTCGTCTGACTGCCTTCAGACTATCGAAAGACTCTCGAGAGCTAGAGACTTTTCGAAGGAGGCAGCAAGAGCGATTGCTAGAGCAAGGAGAACATCCACCCTTAGAGTCTACCAATCGAAGTGGGTAATCTTCCGAAACTGGTGCAAGTCAGTATCCGTATCCTCGACCAGTACCCCTGTAACTCAAATAGCTGACTTCCTCTTATATCTGAGGAAAGAACGATCTCTTTCAGCTCCCACTATCAAGGGTTACAGAAGCATGTTGGCATCAGTCTTCCGTCACAGAGGCTTAGATCTTTCCAACATAAAGATCTACAGGACCTCCTTAAGTCTTTTGAGACCACGAAGGAGCGTCGTTTGGTTACACCTGGTTGGAATTTAGACGTGGTACTAAGATTCCTTATGTCAGACAGGTTCAAAACGCTACAATCAGCCTCCCTGAAAGATCTCACCTTAAAGACTCTTTTCCTGGTATGCTTAGCCACAGCTAAAAGAGTCAGTGAGATTCATGCCTTCAGCAAGAACATCGGATTCTCATCCGAAACGGCTACATGTTCTACAACTTGGTTTTCTAGCCAAAAACGAGCTGCCTTCTCGGCCTTGGCCAATATCGTTCGATATTCCAAACTTATCGTATGGTTGGAAATGAACTAGAAAGAGTCTTATGTCCTGTAAGAGCTCTTAAGTTCTATTTAAAACGAACTAAACCTTTACGAGGCCCGTCTGAAGCTTTATGGTGTTCAGTTAAGAAACCATCTTTGCCTATGTCAAAGAATGCTTTATCCTATTTTATCAGACTGTTAATACGAGAAGCTCATTCCCATCTGAATGAGGAAGACCAAGCTTTGCTGAAGGTAAGGACACACGAAGTAGAGCTGTCGCAACTTCCGTGGCCTTTAAACAAAATAGATCTCTGCAAAGTATAATCGACGCAACCTATTGGAAAAGCAAGTCAGTGTTCGCGTCTTTTTATCTTAAGAATGTCCAGTCTCTTTACGAGAACTGCTACACTCTGGGACCATTCGTAGCAACGAGTGCAGTAGTGGGTGAGGGCTCAACCACTACAATTCCCTAATTCCATAACCTTTTTAATCTTTCTCTTGAAATGTTTTATTATTGTTTTTGGGTTGTCCGGAAGGCTAAGAAGCCTTTCGCATCCTACTTGATTTGGCGGGTGGTCAAAGTCATTTCTTGAGAAGCGCCTAGATTAGAGGTTTTGATGAGGTCCTGTTGTATGGGTTGCAACCCTTGATACTTCAGATCCTAGGGGTCGCTCAGCATCCTAAGAGGATCACGAGGCTCCATAAGGAAGACGTACTTAAAAAGGCAGAGTAATTGTTCAAGTCGACTTCCTTACCAGGTACTTATTTATTTTATGTTTGTTATTTTGAATAACTGCTAAAATGAAATACAAAATACTTAGCTCATAATAATGTAAACAAGTAATGCTGGTCTCTACCCACCCCCCTGGGTGTGAATCAGCTTATATAATCACCGGCTAAGTTTAATATTGAAAAATGTTATTTTTATTAATAAAATAAATTTTTGAATATACTTACCCGGTGATTATATATTAAAGGACCCTCCCTTCCTCCCCAATAGAGACCCAGTGGACCGAGGAGAAAATTGGTTCTGTGTTTACATTGAGTACTGAGTACCTGCTCGACAGATGGCGCTGTTGATGTACACCCCCTACCTGCATAGCGATCGCTGGCGTATTTTGAACGTAGTTTTTCTGTCGGGCAGCAGAGCTGCAGCTTATATAATCACCGGGTAAGTATATTCAAAAATTTATTTTATTAATAAAAATAACATATTACAGTTATTTTGGTGATGTACAATTTATTTTTAACCTTCGCTGGTTGGATTTTATTTTCTTTGCTTTTTCTTGTAAAGAATGAAAAGCAAGTCTAACTTATAATAAGTATTTAACTTTTAATATAAAAAGATTATATTAATTTTTAAGAAAATATTTGTCTTTTTAGTATTCGTTATTTAAATCATCGATACTATTTTCAAAGATTAAATAGAACTAGCGCATAGTTAATTTTTGCTGCGTAGTTCTCATGAAAATACGATGCAGTTCCAACAACTCTTGATATCGTTGTTTATTTTCTTTCGATGTTGGGATTCTAGTATTATTCGTATATTCACATATATGTTCCAATTGTAAAGTGTAGCAATACAGTATTTTGGAAACCCTTAAGATTTAAGGGTTGTTTACATATATATATATATATATATATATATATATATATATATATATATATATATATATATATATATATACGTTATTGCGATATCTGTTCATTTTGATAATAACAAATCACTATTTTTGGGAACCTTTAAGAATTAAGGGTTGTTTACATTTATATATATGTTATTCATATATCTGTTCATTTGAATCATATAACATGTAACTTTCCCGGTAGTTGTATATAACTACCGGGTGAGTATGTATAACATTTATCTTTACCGGTAGTTATATGTATCTACTGGGTAAGTGTGTTCAAGCATTTATTTACAATGAAAATATCAGGGTAATATTTTATAAAAAATATTTTGTTACAATTTTATATAGCAAGAACTAGAAATGATTTTGCATTTTCATTCAAGCCCTTGGCAGTAGAGAAAGATCTATCACAACGGGCAGGACTAGTTTTGGTCTTTTGTTTAAGAGTTTAAAAGTGCAATTTTAAATATTAAACTTAGCCGGTGAATATATAATAGCTGACGTCTCCGACGGCTCGACAGATTCCAAAAACTCGCGAGCGATCGCCATGAAGGTTGCGGGTGTGCCCACCAGCGCCGACTATCGGCCAGATACCGCATATACTTGTAAACAGCTCCAGTTCTTCTCTGTCGGTTCCATCGACAAGTTGATTCCACTCGCTTTATGACCTCGAGTTTTCTACCGAATTGGTGAAGTACTTGGTTTTGGTTTTATTGCTTTCGCCGTGTTGGATTATTCAATACTATCTTCAAAAGAAATGCTTTTGAAAGGAGAGGAAAAGTGTTTTGCCCTTGCTTTTTTATCTCTGGTTTTTCCATAGAGTAAAGATGGCCGACCCTTCCCTCAGTGTACGGAAGTGTGTTTAAGGCTTTTAGTATTTATTTTATCACGTTATAAATTATTGTTGATTTTTAAATATTAAACTTAGCCGGTGAATATATAATAGCTGACGTCTCGGACGGCTCGACAGAAAAACACAAAAACTCGCGAGCGATCGCCATGAAGGTTGCGGGTGTGCCCACCAGCGCCAACTATCGGCCAGATACCGCATATACATGTAAACAGCTCCAGTTCTTCTCTGTCGGTCTTGTCGACAAGTTGATTCCATTACTCGCTGTTAACCTGGAGTTTTTCAACAGTCTTGGTGAAGTACTTCCTTTTTGGTTTGAGCTTTCTCAGTGCAGGTGTTTTTATCTTCAATTTAAACTCTTGAACTCTTTTTTGGATAGATTTTATTGTTGATGACTTTGGATTGTTTTTGGATTTTCTTTGACTTTTCAAAATGGCTGACCCTTCTCCAATTCCTAAATTTCGTAAATGTAATGCTAGGGATTGTAACAAACGTCTTCCAAAGGCCTCTCTCGACCCACATACCGTGTGTTCTAATTGTCGGGGTAAAACCTGTCAATTAGGAGATCGGTGTGATGAGTGCGTGGTACTTTCGGAATTCGACTGGCTAGAGTTTGATAAGTATTCTCGTAAGCTAGAGAGAGATAGGGTGAGGAGAAGTTCCTCTAGATCATTAGAATTTTCCTCCTCCCAAGCCCCTGAACCTAATCCTTCCCCAGTAGTAGTTGTGCCTGAACCCTCTACTAGCACTCATGAACCATCAATGCGGGATATGTTGCGTGCCATTCAAGCTTTGGGCGAGAGAGTTGAATCTTTGGCTACGGACCGTAATCAACTCATGGCGGATGTAAAAGAGTTAAAGTGTCAGAGTGCCACTTTAGAAAATCGTGGGGATAAAGTGATTAGTGCGCAAAGTGTTATCTGTGTTGCGACCGAGGGTTCGTCTGTTCGTGCTTGTCGTTCGCCTAGTCCGAGACCTCTTGCAAGCTCCCATGCACCAGGGAGAAGTAATGTCGTAGGACTTATGGGGACGAGAGGCTTTAACCAACGAACAGACGTTCCCTCTATGGTTTCGGGCGTGTCTCGTCAAGACCGCCCCTACCATAAGACGAGCGAGGCGGTTTTCTCCTAGTCATCCGAAGGCTTCTCGCGTAAGAAACCGTGGAGCAAGGTTTCGAGACCCTTAAAGCGGAAGTCAGTCCCTTCAGGACAGGTCCAGCGTCCTGGTTGTAGCCATTGGGACAGCTCTGACCCTGTGCAGTCATCGGAAGACTGCTCGCCGCCTAAACAGAAGCGTAACACGGGCTCCGAGAGTCTTAGTTTAGGCAATGTTTTGCAGTCACAGACGTTACCATCGTCTCGCCCCGCACCGACTCCCGTTGATCCTAAATGGGTTGTACTGCAGGATATGCAGAATAAGCTTGCCTCTCTTATGGAGGAGTATACTGCTGAGCAGGTTCACGATGATCCTCGCCGTTACGCTTATCGAGATCCTGGCCGTCAGCCGCCCAAACGAGCCTTTGCTCGTCCTGTTGACGTTGACGTTACAAAGTCACGTCAGTCACGTGACTTAGAGCCTCACTCGATGCAGTCCCGTGTTGACTTTCAGCCGCTTGTGGACGTTCAGCCGCTGCCGCATGCTCGTGTTGACGTTCAGGACGTTCGCCAACCAGCTAAGTTGACTTGTTTTGACGTTGAGCGTCAAGCACCGCAGTTAAGAGTTGTTTTAACTGCTCAATCTAGGCAGTCAAGGCAGTCTCGAGTTGACGTCGAGCGTCCTCCCGCTCCTGTTGTTGTTGCTAGTCAGTCCGTTAAGCAGTTACATGACGTAGCGTCCTGGACTGCTACTGATGCTCCGGTGCGTGTGGACTCTGCTTGTCAAGCATTGCCACCAAGGCAGGTCTCTCCCTTGCTTGAGACTCATCAGTTTTAGGACGAGGGTCCTTCAGATGAGGACGTTGCTGATCCTCCTCCTAATGATAATCCTTTGGACGTTTTGTCGGATGTAGAAGAACCTAAGGCTGTACAACCTTCGATGGATTTTAAGAAAATCATGATGATTTTCAAGGATCTTTTCCCAGATCATTTTGTTGCTGTTGCTCCTCGTTCGCCTCCGTCTGAGTTTGCGCTAGGCTTAGCTGCTACCAAGCCTGCCTTTACTAAGCTAGTGCTTTCTCGCTCTTCTAAGAGGGCTTTACGTCTTCTAGGCGACTGGTTGGTTACCAGGAGGAGTTTGGGGAAGACGGCCTTTGCCTTCCCACCTTTTAAGCTAGCTTCTAGATCGAGCGTCTGGTATGACACGGGAGAAGTTCTCGGCTTGGGAGTCCCTGCCTCTGCCCAGGGTGACTTCTCAAGCCTCGTAGACTCTCCCCGTCGCCTGGCCATGAGATGCTCGAAGATTTGTTGGTCCTCCTCGGACCTTGACCATCTCCTTAATGGCGTATACAGGGCCTTTGAAGTTTTTAACTTTCTAGATTGGTCTTTAGGAGCATTAAGTAGGAAGATCTCGTCTGCTGACCAAGATGTATCCTTACTTATTATGTTCTGTATGGACAAAGCCATCCGCGATGGCTCCAATGAGCTCGCCTCCACCTTTACGTCGGGAGTCTTGAAGAAGAGAGAAACCCTTTGCTCTTTCCTTTCAGCAGGAGTTACTCCCTGTCAAAGATCGGAACTGCTCTTTGCTCCCTTATCGGCTGCCTTGTTTCCACAGCAGCTGATTAAGGACATTGCTGCTTCGCTTGTGCAGAAGGACACACATGACCTGATGGCTTCTTCTGCTCGCAAGGGAGCTCCTTCTTCATCCTTTGTTGTGAGACCCAGAATCGAGACTCCTGTGTCTAGGTTTATCCCGCCCTTTCGTGGCAGAGCTCCCAGCAGGGGAGGCTCTCGTGCCGAGGGAAAGAGAGGTAAGAAGAGAGGAGCCAAGTCCTCCCGTGGCAGAGTCTGACTGCCCACGTCCTCAGACAGCGGTAGGGGCCAGACTGACCAACTTCTGGCAGGCCTGGGAGAAGAGGGGTGCAGACCAAGAGTCTGTTCTGTTGCTCAAGGAGGGGTACAAAATACCGTTTGTACGCAGACCTCCTCTAGTAATAGTTCCCATAGACCTCTCTCCCAGGTATCGAGAGGAGTCAAAGAGACAAGCCCTACATCACGAAGTGTCTCTGTTGCTAGAGAAGGGAGCGGTGGTGAAAGTCTCGGACCTTCAATCACCGGGGTTTTACAACCGTCTCTTCCTAGTCCCAAAGCATACAGGAGGTTGGAGGCCAGTGCTAGACGTCAGTGCGCTCAACGTTTTTGTTACGAAAACAAAATTTTAAATATTTAACTTAGCCGATGAATATATAATAGCTGAGCCTCCGGCGGCTCGACAGAAAAACACAAAAACTCGCGAGCGATCGCTATGAAGGTTGCGGGTGTGCCCACTAGCGCCAACTATCGGCCAGATACCGCATATACATGTAAACAGACTCAATTCTTCTCTGTCGGTCTGATCGACAAGTTGATTCCATTACTCGCTGTTAACCTGGAGTTTTTCAACAGTCTTGGTGAAGTACTTCCTTTTGGTTTGAGCTTTCTCAGTGCAGGTGTTTTATCTTCAACTTAAATCTTGAACTCTTTTTTGGATAGATTTAATTGTTGATGACTTTGGATTGTTTTTTGGACTTTCTTTGACTTTTAAAAATGGCCGACCCTTCCCTTAGTACGGAAGTGTGTTTTAGGCTTTTAGCAATTATCTTATCACGTTATAAATTGTTGTTGTTAATTATAGATTTTCCTCTATATATTTTATATCTCAACCGCCTTTATTAGGCCTCTTCGATTAGCTTTCCATTTATAATAAACATCAAGATAAATTTGAATGATTTGTTTATATGCGACCTTACCTATTCCTACCCTAATCCGAGAGTAGGCGGTCCTAACTTGGAAACCGAAGTTAAACAACGTTGAGCCCTTTCAATCGTAAATAACTTTTACAGAGCAAATGATTTAAAACTTATTAAATGAATATTTTTTAGTAGATATTTTATGGAAGATTTTCTTTGAATAGTCTTCGTACTGTTTCAAAGATGAACTAACGTTTGGTTTATTTATGCTACGCAGTTTGCGCTCTATCGTTACGATAGAGAAAGAGAGAATCACGGTTTCACTTTGCAGAAAGAGTAAATCGATTCTGACGTTTTGTTCATTCTTCTTTCAAACTGAAATGTTTTAAATACTAATTTAAAAGGAACTTGTTAATTTTCAATTTCTTAGTCCTTTCAGTTTTTTCCTTTGGTCAAATAACCTGTTTATTGACGAAAGGTGAGTGGGCTTTTCTCTTCGGTGGGAAATCAGAGAGAGAGAGAGAGAGAGAGAGAGAGAGAGAGAGAGAGAGAGAGAGAGAGAGAGAGAGAGAGAGGAAGAGAGAACGTTCCGATCTTTATTCTCGTCCCAAGCGAGTAACGTTGTTCTCGAGTCAGTTTTTTACTCTCGTCCCAAGTCTCTGTACGGGGAGAAAGGATAAAACGTTTTTAGTTTTTATTCTCGTCCCAAGGCACTGTACGATGAGAGATTGAAAACGTAGTTTTGAATGAACTAGTGTTTAGTCTCCTCCCCAGTCACTGATCTTTTTATCTTTATATATGTTTACTGTTTTTTTGCTTGTATTAATGTGCTTACATTATACGACTTATTTCGCAATTATAACCTTTTGATGTAGGGTAGAATTGCGTGCTTCAGGTAGAAATCAGTTTTATTCATGCCTAATGTGAATTATTGGAAAATTCGATTTCAGTGAAGTAAGTGCAAAACAGAAAATCGTAGTGATAAAGTGATAATTGCGCAAAGTGTTATCAGTGTTGCGATTGAGGGTTCGTCTGTTCGTGCCTGTCGTTCGCCTAGTCCGAGACCTCTTGCAAGCTCCCAAGCCCCAGGGAGAAGTAATGTCGTACGACTTATGGGTTCGATAGGCCTTGATCAGCGAACAGACGTTCCCTCTATGGTTTCAGGCGTGTCTCATCAAGACCGCCCCTACCATAAGACGAGCGAGACGATTTTCTCCTCGTCATCCGAAGGCTTTTCGCGTAAGAAACTGTGGAGCAAGGTTTCGAGGCCCTTAAAGCGAAAGTCAGTCCCTTCAGGACAGGTCCAGCGTCCTGGTTGTAGCCATTGGGACAGCTCTGACCCTATGCAGTCATCGGAAGACTGCTCGCCGCCTAAACAAAACGTAACACAGGCTCCGAGAGTCTTATTGTAGGCAAGGTTTTGCAGTCACAGACGTTACCCTCGTCTCTTACCGCACCCATTCCCGTTGATCCTAAATGGGTTGTACTGCAAGACATGCAGAATAAGTTTGCCTCTCTTATGGAGGACTATTCTGCTGAGCAGGTTCACGATGATCCTCGCCGCTTAGCTGATCGAGATCCTGGCCGTCAGCCGCCCAAACGAGCCTTTGCTCGTCCTGTTGACATTGACGTTACAAAGTCACGTCAATCATGTTTTGTAGAGCCTCACTCGATGCAGTCCCGTGTTGACTCTCAGCCGCTTGTGGACATTCAGCCGCTGCCGCTTGCTCTTGTTGACGTTCAGGACGTTCGCCAACCAGCATAGTTAACTTGTTTTGACGTTGAGCGTCAAGAACCGCAGTCAAGAGTTGTTTTGACTGCTCAGTCTAGGCAGTCAAGGCAGTCTCGAGTTGACGTCGAGCGTCCTCCCGCACCTGTTGTTGTTGCTGGTCAGTCCTTTAAGCAGTTACATGACATAGCGTCCTTGACTGCTACTGTTGCTCCTTTGCGTGTGGACTCTGCTTGTCAAGCATTGCCACCACGGCAGGTCTCTCCCTTGCTTGAGACTCGGCAATTGTCGGACAAGGTTCCTTCAGATGAGGAAGTTGCTGATCCCCCTCCTACTGATATTCCCTTGAGGACTCTGTCAGACGGAGAGGAGCCTAAAGCTGCTCAGCCCTCTATGGACTTTAAATAAATCATGCTGATTTTTAAGGATCTTTGTCCGGATCTTCTTGTAACTGCTGCTCCTCGTTCGCCTAAACGTCAGAGTTTACACTAGGCCTAGCTACTTCGAAGCCGTTGTTTTTCTAAGCTAGTGCTCTCTCGCTCTTCTAAGAGAGCTTTACGTTTGCTAGGCGACTGGTTAATCATCAGGAGGAGTTTGGGGGAGACAGCCTTTGCTTTCCCTCCTTTTAAGCTGGCTTATAGAGCGAGAGTCTGGTATGACACGGGAGAAGTTCTCGGCTTGGGAGTTCCTGCCTCTGCCCAGATAGACTTCTCAAACCTCATAGACTCTCCCTAGCGCCTGGCCATGAGACGCTCCAAGATTTTATGGTCGGCTTCAGAGTTAGACCATCTCCTGTTAGGAGTTTTTTCGAGCGTTTGAAGTTTTGCTGTACATTTATGTCATGTATAAACAAGGCTATCAGGGATGGCTCCAGTAATCTGACAGCCACGTTCTCTGCAGGAACAAGTCTATCAGGGATGGCTCCAATGATCTGGCAGCCACGTTCACTGCAGGAGTACGTAAGAGGCAAGTGCGCTCAATGTGTTCATTGTCAAGACAAACTTCACGATGAAGTCTACCAGGCTGTCTTGATAGCATTAATGGAAGGCGACTGGATGGTCTCTCTCGACCTTCAGGATGCATACTTCCACATTCCTATACACCCGGATTCCCAACCGTTTCTGAGGTTTGTTTACAGGAATGTGGGGTACCAGTTTCGAGCCCTGTGCTTTGGCCTCAGTCCTGCTCCTCTCGTGTTTACGAGGCTCATGAGGAATGTGGCAAAATTCCTCCATCTATCGGGAATCCGAGCCTCCCTGTACTTGGACGACTGGCTTCTCAGAGCATCGTCCAGTCTTCGCTGTCTGCAGGATCTACATTGGACGTTGAGTCTGGCCAGGGAGTTGGGACTTTTGGTCAACCTAGAAAAGTCCCAACTGATCCCATCCCAGATTATTCTATATTTGGGGATGGAGATTCGCAGTCCAGTTTTTCGGGCTTTTCCGTCTGCCACCCGAATAGAACAAGCCCTGCTCAAAGTCCAACTAATGCTGAAAAGAACGTTTGTTCAGTCAGGAGTTGGAACAGTCTCGTAGGGACTCTCTCATCCCTGGAGCAGTTTGTCTCGCTAGGGAGACTACACCTTCGGCCTCTCCAGTTCCATCTAGCCTCTCACTGGAACAAGGACAAGACGTTAGAGACGGTATCATTCCCAGTCTCCGAACCAGTAAAGGCATGCCTGAAATGGTGGTACAGCAATATCAGTCTGAGAGAGGGACTATCCCTAGCAGTCAAGAACCCAAACCACGTGTTGTTCTCAGACGCGTCGGATTTGGGTTGGGGTGCGACCCTGGACGGTCGGGAATGCTCGGGTCTGTGGACCTCAAGTCAGAAGAGCATGCACATCAACGGCAAGGAGCTATTAGCAGTCCACTTGGCCTTGATGAAATTCGAAAGCTTTCTTCGAAACAAAGTGGTAGAGGTCAACTCAGACAACACCACAGCTTTGGCATACATCTCCAAGCAAGGAGGCACACACTCCCTCACGCTGTACGAGATCGCAAGGGACTTTCTCATATGGTCAAGAAATCGAGGCATCTCCCTGTTGACGAGATTCATCCAGGGGGACTTGAACGTCTTGGCAGACTGTCTCAGTTGGAGGGGTCAGGTGATACCCACGGAATGGACCCTCCACAAGGACGTGGGCAAGAGTCTTTGGGCTACTTGGGGTCAACCCACCATAGACCTCTTTGCCACCTCGTTGACCAAAAGGTTACCAATCTATTGCTCACCAGTCCTAGATCCAGAAGCAATCCACATAGACGCGTTTCTACTGGATTGGTCTCATCTGGACTTATATGCATTCCCACCATTCAAGATAGTCAACAAGGTACTGCAGAAGTTCGCCTCTCACGAAGGGACAAGGTTGACGTTGGTTGCTACCCTCTGGCCCGCGAGAGAGTGGTTCACCGAGGTACTTCAATGGCTGGTAGACATTCCAAGAAGTCTTCCTCTAAGGGTAGATCTCTTACGTCAGCCCCACGTAAAGAATGTTCATCAAAGCCTCCCCGCGCTTCGTCTGACTGCCTTCAGACTATCGAGAGACTCTCAAGAGCTCGAGGCTTTTCGAAGGAGGCAGCCAGTGCGATTGCGAGAGCTAGGAGAGCTTCTACCATCAGAGTATACCAGTCGAAGTGGGAAGTCTTTCGAGACTGGTGCAAGTCAGCATCTGTGTCCTCTTCCAGTACCTCTGTATCCCAAATCGGAGATTTTCTTTTACATCTGAGAAATGTTCGCTCCCTCTCAGCTCCCACGATTAAGGGCTACAGGAGCATGTTGGCTTCGGTCTTTCGTCATAGAGGCTTAGATCTTTCCAACAATAAAGATCTCCAAGATCTCCTTAAGTCTTTCGAGACCTCTAAGGAACGTCGTTTGGCAACTCCTGGATGGAACTTAGACGTGGTCCTAAGGTTCCTCATGTCAGACAGGTTTGAGCCATTACATTCAGCCTCCCTGAAGGATCTCACCCTCAAGACGCTTTTCCTAGTGTGCTTGGCTTCGGCTAAAAGGGTCAGTGAAATTCATGCCTTCAGTAAGAACATCGGCTTTTCTACAGAAAAAGCCACATGTTCACTTCAACTTGGTTTCCTGGCCAAAAAATGAACTGCCTTCTCGTCCTTGGCCTAAGTCTTTTGATATACCTTGCCTGTCAGAGATCGTAGGCAACGAACTTGAAAGAGTACTGTGTCCAGTTAGAGCTCTTAAGTTCTACTTAGCTCGTAATAAGTCCTTACGAGGTGGATCTGAGGCATTATGGTGCTCAGTTAAGAAACCATCATTGCCTATGTCAAAGAATGCTTTGTCATATTTTATCAGATTTTTAATACGAGAGGCTCATTCTCACTTGAATGAAAAAGACCGATGCTTGCTTAAGGTTAAGACGCACGAAGTAAGAGCTATAGCAACTTCCGTGGCCTTTAAGCAAAATAGATCTCTGCAAAGTATTATGGACGCGACCGTTTGGAGAAGCAAGTCGGTATTCGCGTCATTTTACTTAAAAGATGTCCAGACTCTTTATGAGGACTGCTACACCCTGGGTCCATTCATTACAGCGAGTGCAGTAGTGGGTAAGGGTTCTACCACTACATTCCCTTAATTCCAATATCCTTTTAATCTGTTCTTGAAATGTTTTTTAATTGGGTTGTACGGAAGGCTAAGAAGCCTTTCGCATCCTTTTTTGATTTGGCGGGTGGTCAAATGTCATTTCTTGAGAGCGCCCAGATTAGGGGTTTGATGAGGTCCTGTTGTATGGGTTGCAGCCCTTGATACTTCAGCTCCTGGGAGTCTTTCAGCATCCTAAGAGGATCGCTGGGCTTCGTGAGGAAGACAGACTAACAAGGCAGAGTAATCGTCTAAGTCAACTTCCTTACCAGGTACCTATATATATTTGGGTTTTGTTATGATATAACTGTCAAAAACTCTAAGCATATACGCTGTAAACTTAATTAACTCTGGTCTCTACCCACCACCATGGGTGTGAATCAGCTATTATATATTCACCGGCTAAGTTAAATATTTAAAAATGATATTTTAATTATAAAATAAATTTTTGAATATACTTACCCGGTGAATATATAAATTAAAGGCCCCCCCTTCCTCCCCGATAGAGACCCAGCGGGATGAGAAGAATTGGGTCTGTTTACATGTATATGCGGTATCTGGCCGATAGTTGGCGCTAGTGGGCACACCCGCACGCTTCATAGCGATCGCTCGCGAGTTTTTGTGTTTTTCTGTCGAGCCGCCGGAGGCTCAGCTATTATATATTCACCGGGTAAGTATATTCAAAAATTTATTTTATAATTAAAATATCATTTTACGATGGAGACCACGAAGTCCGTCTTAGCAGCGGTCAGAGAGGGAGACTGGATGGTCTCTCTCGACCTGCGAGATGCGTACTTCCACATTCCTATACACCCGGATTCCCAACCGTTTCTGAGGTTTGTTTACAGGAATGTGGTGTACCAGTTTCGAGCACTGTGCTTCGGCCTCAGTCCTGCTCCTCTCGTGTTTACGAGGCTCATGAGGAATGTGGCAAAATTCCTTCATCTATCGGGAATTCGAGCCTCCATGTACTTGGACGACTGGCTTCTCAGAGCATCGTCCAGTCATCGCTGTCTGCAGGATCTACATTGGACGTTGGGTCTGGCAAAGGAGTTGGGACTTTTGGTCAACTTAGAAAAGTCCCAACTGATTTCATCCCAGACGATTCTATATTTGGGGATGGAGATTCGCAGTCTAGTTTTTCGGGCTTTTCCGTCTGCCACCCGAATAGAACAAGCCCTGCTCAAAGTCCAACTAATGCTGAAAAGAGAACGTTGTTCAGTAAGGAGTTGGATGAGTCTCGTAGGGACTCTGTCATCCCTGGAGCAGTTTGTCTCGCTAGGGAGACTTCACCTTCGGCCTCTCCAGTTCCATTTAGACTCTCACTGGAACAAGAGCAAGACTTTAGAGGCTGTATCAATCCCGGTCTCCGAACCAGTAAAAGCATTCCTGAACTGGTGGGACAGCAACATCAGTCTGAGAGAGGGTCTGTCCCTAGCAGTCAAGAACCCAAACCACGTGTTGTTCTCAGACGCGTCGGATTTGGGTTGGGGTGCGACCCTGGATGGTCGGGAATGCTCGGGTCTTTGGACCTCAGTTCAGAAGAGCATGCACATCAACGGCAAGGAGCTATTAGCAGTCCACTTGGCCTTGATGAATTTCGAGAGCATTCTTCGAAACAAAGTGGTAGAGGTCAATTCAGACAACACCACAGCTTTGGCGTACATCTCCAAGCAAGGAGGCACTCACTCCCACACACTGTACGTGATCGCAAGGGACCTCCTCATATGGTAAAAAAATCGAGGCATCTCCCTGTTGACAAGATTCATCCAGGGGGACTTGAACGTCTTGGCAGACTGTCTCAGTCGGAGAGGTCAGGTGATCCCCACGGAATGGACCCTCCACAAGGACGTGTGCAAGAGTCTTTGGGCGACTTGGGGTCAACCCACCATAGACCTCTTTGCCACCTCGTTGACCAAAAGGCTCCCAATCTATTGCTCACCAGTCCCAGATCCAGAGGCGATCCACATAGACGCATTTCTACTGGACTGGTCTCACCTGGACTTGTATGCATTCCTACCATTCAAGATAGTCAACAAGGTAATGCAGAAGTTCGCCTCTCACGAAGGGACAAGGTTGACGTTGGTTGCTCCCCTCTGGCCCGCGAGAGAGTGGTTCACAGAGGTACTTCAATGGCTGGTAGACATTCCAAGGAGTCTTCCTCTAAGGGTATATCTCTTACGTCAGCCCCACGTAAAGGATGTTCATCAAAGCCTCCCCGCGCTTCGTCTGACTGCCTTCAGACTATCGAAAGACTCTCAAGAGCTCGAGGCTTTTCGAAGGAGGCAGCCAGTGCGATTGCGAGAGCTAGGAGAGCTTCTACCATCAAAGTATACCAGTCGAAGTGGGAAGTCTTTCGAGACTGGTGCAAGTCAGCATCTGTGTCCTCTTCCAGTACCTCTGTAGCCCAAATCGCAGATTTTCTCTTACATCTGAGAAATGTTCGCTCCCTCTCAGCACCCACTATTAAGGGCTACAGGAGCATGTTGGCTTCGGTCTTTCGACATAGAGGCTTAGATCTTTCCAATAATAAAGATCTCCAAGATCTCCTTAAGTCTTTCGAGACCTCTAAGGAACGTCGTATGGCAACTCCTGGATGGAACTTAGACGTGGTCCAAAGGTTCCTGATGTCAGACAGGTTTGAGCCATTACATTCAGCCTCCCTGAAGGATCTCACCCTCAAGACACTTTTCCTAGTGTGCTTGGCTTCGGCTAAAAGGGTCAGTGAGATTCATGCCTTCAGTAAGAACATCGGCTTTTCCACAGATAAAGCCACATGTTCACTTCAGCTGGGTTTCCTGGCCAAAAATGAACTGCCTTCTCGTCCTTGGCCTAAGTCATTTGATATACCTTGCCTGTCAGAGATCGTAGGCAACGAACTTGAAAGAGTACTGTGTCCAGTTAGAGCTCTTAAGTTCTACTTAGCTCGTACTAAGTCCTTACGAGGTGGATCTGAGGCCTTATGGTGCTCAGTTAAGAAGCCATCATTACCTATGTCAAAGAATGCTTTGTCATATTTTATCAGATTTTTAATCCGAGAGGCTCATTCTCACTTGAGTGAAACAGACCGTTGCTTGCTTAAGGTTAAGACACACGAAGTAAGAGCTATAGCAACTTCCGTGGCCTTTAAGCAAAATAGATCTCTGCGAAGTATTATGGATGCGACCTTTTGGAGAAGCAAGTCGGTATTCGCGTCATTTTACTTAAAAGATGTCCAGACTCTTTATGAGGACTGCTACACACTGGGTCCATTCGTTGCAGCGAGTGCAGTAGTGGGTGGGGGTTCTACCACTACATTCCCTTAATTCCAATATCCTTTTTAATCTTTCTCTTGAAATGTTTTTAATCTTGTTTTTGGGTTGTACGGAAGGCTAAGAAGCCTTTCGCATCCTGGTTGATTTGGCGGGTGGTCAAATGTCATTTCTTGAGAGCGCCCAGATTAGGGGTTTGATGAGGTCCTGTTGTATGGGTTGCCCCCCTTGATACTTCAGCTCCTGGGAGTCTTTCAGCATCCTAAGAGGATGGCTGGGCTTCGTGAGGAAGACAGACTAACAAGGCAGAGTAATCGTCTAAGTCAGCTTCCTTACCAGGTACCTATATATATTTGGGTTTTGTTATGATATAACTGTCAAAAACTCTAAGCGTATACGTCGTAAACTGTATTAATACTGGTCTCTACCCACCACCATGGGTGTGAATCAGCTATTATATATTCACCGGCTAAGTTTAATATTTAAAAATGATATTTTGATTATAAAATAAATTTTTGAATATACTTACCCGGTGAATATATAAATTAAAGGCCCCCCCTTCCTCCCCGATAGAGACCCAGCGGGATGAGAAGAACTGGAGCTGTTTACATGTATATGCGGTATCTGGCCGATAGTTGGCGTTGGTGGGCACACCCGCAACCTTCATGGCGATCGCTCGCGAGTTTTTGTGTTTTTCTGTCGAGCCGTCCGAGACGTCAGCTATTATATATTCACCGGGTAAGTACAGTTTATATTCAAAAATTTATTTTATAATCAAAATATCATATTTATAGATTTTCCTCTATTTATTTTATATCTCACCCGCCTTTATTAGGCCTCTTCGTTTAGCTTTCCATTTATACTAAACATCAAGATAAATTTTGTTTTGTTTATATGCGGCCGTTACCTATTCCTTGTAGGCGGTCCTAACTTGGAAAACGAAGTTAAACAACGTTGAGCCCATTCAACTTTTATTTTTGTTAAGTTTAAATCATTTGCTCTGTAAGAGTTATGAAATGAATATTTTTTTTTTTTAGAAAATATTTTAAGAAATATATTCTTTGAATAGTCTTCGTGCTTTTTTTTTCAAAGATGAACTAACGTTTGGTTTATTTATGCTACGCGGTTTGCGCTCTATCGTTACGATAGAGAAAGAGAGAATCACGGTTTCACTTTGCAGAAAGAGTAAATCGATTTTGACGTTTTGTTCATTCTTCTTTCAAACTGAAGTGTTTTAGATACTAATTTAAAGGAACTTGTTAATTTTCGATTTCTTAGTCCTTTCAGTTTTTTCCTTTGGTCAAATAACCTGTTTATTGACGAAGGGTGAGTTAGCAATTCTCTTGTGTGTGACAAGAGAGAGAGAGAGAGACGGAGAGAGAGAGAGAAAGAGAGAACAATCCGATCATTATTCTCGTCCCAAGTCTCTGTACAAGGAGTTTGGGAGCGAGTAACGTTGTTCTCGATTCAGTTTTTTACTCTCGTCCCAAGTCTCTGTACGGGGAGAGAGGATAAAACGTTTTTAGTTTTTATTCTCGTCCCAAGGCACTCTACGGTGAGAGATTGAAAACGTAGTCTTTAGTGAACTAGTTTTTAGTCTCCTCCCCAGTCACTGATCCTTTTTAACTTTATATATTTCCGTTTTATTCGATATATATGTTTACTGATTTTTGCATGTGTGTTTCTTTTTGTACTAATGTGCTTACATTATACGACTCTTTTCGCAATTATAACCTTTTGATGTAAGGGAGAATTGCGTGCTTCAGGTAGAAATCAGTTTTTATTCATGCCTAATGTGAAATTATTGAAAAATACGATATCAGTGAAGTAAGTGCAAAAAAACAGAAAATCGTAGTGATAAAGTGATAAGTGCGCAAAGTGTATTTAGTGTTGCGACCGAGGGTTCGTCTGTTCGTGCTTGTCGCTCCCCTAGTCCGAGACCTCTTTCAGGCTCCCCTGCACCAGGGAGAAGTAATGTCGTAGGACTTAAGGGGACGAGAGGCTTTAACCAACGTACAGACGTTCCCTCTTTGGTATCGGACGTTTCTCGTCAAGATCGCCCTTACCATAAGACGGGTGAGACTGTGTTCTCCTCGTCATCCGAAGACTTTTCGCAAAAGAAACCTTGGCGCAAGGTTTCTAGACCCTTGAAGCGAAAGTCAGTCCCTTCAGGACAGGTCCAGCGTCCTGGCTGTGGCCATTGGGACAGCTCTGACCCTTTGCAGTCGTCGGAAGACTGTTTCGCCGATTAAACGTAAGCGTAACACGGGCTCCGAGAGTCTCAGTAAAGGCAATGTTTTGCCGACACGGACGTTACCATCATCTCGGCCCGTCCCGACTCCCGTTGATCCTAAATGGGTTGTCCTGCAGGATATGCAGACTAAGCTTGCCTCCCTTATGGAGGAGTATACCGTTGAGCAGGTTCACGATGATCCTCGCCGTTACGCTGATCGAGACTCTGGCCGTCAGCCGCCCAAACGAGCTTTTACTCGTCCTTTTGACGTTATGAAACATGATGTCGGTAGTTTGTCACGTCAGTCACGTGACTTGGATCCTCACTCGCTGCAGTCCCGTGTTGACTTTCAGCCGCTGCCGCAGCCTCGTGTTGACGTTCAGCCGCTGCCGCAGTCTCGTGTTGACGTTCAGGACGTTCGCCAACCAGCTCAGTTGCCTTGTTTTGACGTTGAGCGTCAAGCACCGCAGTCAAGGGTTGTTTTGACTGCTCAGTCTAGGCAGTCAAGGCAGTCTCGACTTGACGTCGAGCGTCCATCAACTCCTGTTGTTGTTGCTGGTCAGTCCTTTCAGCAGCGACATGACGTCGCTTCCTTGACTGCTACTGCTGCTCCTTTGCGTGTGGACTTTGCCTGTCAAGCATTGCCACCGCGGCAGGTCTCTCCTTTTCATGAGACTCGGCAATTGTCGGACGAGGTTCCTTCAGATGAGGAAGTTGCTGATCCCCCTCCTACTGATATTCCTTTGGGGACTTTGTCAGACGGAGAGGAGCCTAAAGCTGCTCAGCCCTCTATGGACTTTAAAAAAATCATGCTGATTTTTAAGGATCTGTTTCCGGACCATTTTGTAACAGCTGCTCCTCGTTCGCCTTCGTCAGAGTTTACACTAGGCCGAGCTACTTCGAAGCCGTTGTTTTCTAAGCTAGTGCTCTCTCGCTCTTCTAAGAGAGCTTTACGTTTGCTAGGCGACTGGTTGATCACCAGGAGGAGTTTGGGGGAGACAGCCTTTGCTTTCCCTCCTTTTAAACTGGCTTATAGAGCGAGCGTCTGGTATGACACGGGAGAAGTTCTCGGCTTGGGAGTTCCTGCCTCTGCCCAGGGAGACTTCTCAAGCCTCATAGACTCTCCCCGTCGCCTGGCCATGAGACGCTCCAAGATTTTATGGTCGGCTTCAGAGCTAGACCATCTCCTGTTAGGAGTTTTTCGAGCGTTTGAAGTTTTGCTGTACAATTATGTCATGCATGAACAAGGCTATCAGGGATGGCTCCAATGATCTGACAGCCACGTTTTCTGCAGGAACAAGGCTATCAGGGATGGCTCCAATGATCTGGCAGCCACGTTCACTGCAGGAGTACTTAAGATGTAAGTGCGCTCAATGTGTTCATTGTCAAGACAAACTTCACGATGAAGACTACCAAATCTGTCTTGGCAGCAGTAAGGGAAGGCGACTGGATGGTCTCTCTCGACCTTCAGGATGCATACTTCCACATCCTGATTCATCCAAACTTTCAACGACATCTGAGGTTTGTGGACGGGAAAGTAATGTACCAATGTCGAGCACTGTACTTTGACCTCATTCCTGCTCCTCTTGTTTTTACAAGGCCCTTGCAAAATGTAGCAAGCTTTCTACATTTTTTGAGGATTCAGAGCCTTCCTTTATTTTGACGACTGGCTAATCAGGGCGTCGTCATTATATCGCTGTCTGGAGAGCCTCTAATGGACATTAGACCTAACCAAGGAACTAGGTCTCATAGTGAACGTAGAGAAGTCGTAACTTACAGTACCCCATCCCAGACTATTCTTTATTTGGGAATGGAGATACAGTGTCTGATTTTTCGGGCCTTTTCGTCTCCCGCAAGAATGGAACAAGCTCTGTTAAAAGTCCTTCACTTGCAAGAGAAAAACAGTTGCTCTGTAAGAGTTTGAACTAGCCTCGTGGGAACTCTTTCATCGCTGGAGTAGTTTATCTCTCTGGGGAGACTCAACCTATGCCCTCTCCAATTTTACCTAAACCATTGGAACAAGGAGAAGGGCTTAGAGAGTATCTCTTTCCCAATCTCCAACTCAGTCTAGACATGTCTGACTTGGTGGGACAGCAACATCAGACTTCGAGAAGGTCTTTCTCTTGCGATCAAGAACCCAAACCATGTGTTTTCAGATGCATCGGATTTGGGTTAGGGAGCTCCACTGGACAGTCTGGAATGCTCGGGTCTTTGATCCACGGATCAGAAGGAACTCCATTTAAGGCAAGTAACATCTCTCCTTTGGCGAGATTTGTGCAAGGAAAATGAATGTCTTGGCGGACGGCCTCAGCAGAAGAGGACAAGTCATCTCCATGGAGTGGACGTTGCATAAGACTGTGTGCGAGAAGCTATGGATGGCATGGGGTCAACCTACCATAGATCTTTTTGCGACTTCTCTG
>NC_090767.1:42514942-42615261 GCF_036898095.1 Palaemon carinicauda
AGGGAGATAAGAACTAAGACTCCTCGTTGAGTGGAGATAGTCGACGGGAGAGTTTGCGGCGAAAGTCTTGTAAACATCAGTGTGTTCGCCGCAACTCTAGTAATTTTAAGGCTAGTTTTAGGGAATTAGGGAATGAACACCGACCGGGTTCCTGGAGTAGATACCTACTTAACATGCAAACACCACCACAGCATGTGTAGGAAAGGAACTTACCTTAGGGAGTCATAGAGAGGTACCAGCTGGTTTAGGTAGGATGATGAATAGTTAGAAGAGAGCTCTCAAAGTAGGGTAGGTGAGAGAGGGAAATATAACGAGCGAGCGACCCAAGCTTCAAACCGCTTACTGTCAAGCGTTTCCAGTTTCTCACTCCATATCAACTGGTGTGGTTCCGCAACTTCAGTCCATTGGTTAGGGTAACTGAGTTGCTACCGAGAATCGGGGAGGGGGACCTATTATGAACCTTAAGTCCCCCTTACTGAATCACCAGTTCCGTCTCGAAGATTTGAGACGACAGGCGAGAACAATTGCGGCGCAAACGGC
Source organism: Palaemon carinicauda (assembly GCF_036898095.1). Classification (NCBI taxonomy): domain Eukaryota; kingdom Metazoa; phylum Arthropoda; class Malacostraca; order Decapoda; family Palaemonidae; genus Palaemon; species Palaemon carinicauda. The sequence continues at coordinate 42,515,483 of NC_090767.1, forward strand.
AAATTGTTAGCGACCGACCCACGTAGTCCTCGGTATGGGTCTGAAGGGCTGCACTGTGGGTCTAACTCGCCCAGCCAATCCTTCCAGAGAGGTTACTGGTCGTTCACCCCTGGTGTAAGGGAAAACCGCCGAGATGGTCGCCACCCCGCCAGCAGTGGTACTCAAATTCAGTGTGTCGCTGGGACTTTGTCTAGCCTCGAGGATGGGCCGAAGATCCAAGCCCAAGGCGTGGCCGACGATACTGGACGTAGTCAAAGCAGCCCTTTTTGTGACAGAAGTTTCAAGTCATTCACAAGAAGGCGTCCACATGAAAGGAGAGCCCACCTAGAGCAGTTCCACGAGGGCAATATAGAACCGTTAGAAGATCAACGTAACAAGCCCTGGACCCTTGAGGAACTGAAGATGATGGCCAGGTCGGAAGCTGACAACCAAGGACATCCATTTATAAATAGACTTATAAAAGAGCGCCTATTTGAAAACTGGATGACGGATAGCGTCTCAGGCAAGAGAAAGTCCACAATATATCAGAACTTACTCAAGGAGATTCTGATGAAGGAGAAGAAGGAGTTCAACGGAGATCAACTAAAGACTACTACGAGTGAAGCCGAAGCCAGCGTGGACGACCAAGTGGGGGGGTAGGCACGCCTGAAATTCGGACGAAGAGAACCAGATGATTATGTTCGAGCTCTCAAATAAGAATGACCTCCACATCCATAAACTGATACAGGAGATAGTTCTACCCCTGCGGACGCTGGACAGCATCCGCACCAAGAGGACGACAACTAAATACATGAGGAAGATGGCTGCAAAGGCACAACAAACAACCTACAGTGCAACTCCACCACTCCAAGACTGCCAGGTAATGCTGACCAGGATCCGGGTGGAGGAGGCTACAGCAGCAACCTTCAATCAATGATGAGAAGATCAGCAGCTACTGTAGAGATGACCGCGCCCACGAAGGAGGAGGACAGGAGCCCGACTACGAGACCACCGACCAGACGACCCACGAACTAGGACCAGCGACGCAGCAATTCCCTACAACCCACCTGAACCTGACGACACTGAAGATGAGACAAGTGATGGGATGAACAATTATCTCGAATCCGCAGGGAGCGCCTTTACTGTCAGCGTTCCAGATCACGGAGGATACCCCCTATCCAGCCCACATGGAAGTGGGAGATCACAGTCTACAAATGAGAGAGAGAGAGAGGATCGACATCATCGGAGGAAGCAAAAACACCAAAGGACATCGACGCACTCAAAAATATGATATTTGGGACGAGATCAAGAGGACCATGTAACAGAGGAGGAGGACATCAGGCAATGAATCTATCAAGAAGAATAAGGAAATGGCAGGAGTACGCTGCTACTCAACGTGGTTGGGTTAAGAATAGAGGCCGCACTGCCCAGAACGCCATCCTTGCTAAGGACCTGCTGGCTAATCCAAGCCTTCCGCCAGGGGCAGTGGATTATTGAACTTCCCTTTTCGGACGCCCAGGCGAAGCCAACTTTACTGACTATGACATTACTACCCGACAATGCACCATCTTGGGGCCAGTAACAGCTGAAGACATTGACTGGTGTAAGTAAGAAGAGAACGAGTTTGAAGACGTCACCGGGCCCAGACGGCATAAGATCTGCCAACTTCAGAGTGGTGGCTAACGAAAGAATAGTGGAGCTGTATAACAAGATCATCAGCTCGCGGATATCGACCACGGAACGGGTAAAGGGAAGGACTACCCTGTTGCCCAAAAAGGTCGTCCCTCAAGAGGCCGGGGACTTCCGAAAAATCACTATAACATCTGTTGTGACGAGGGGGCTACACAAGATTCTGACTAAGCGACCGGCAGCGCGCATTCCTTCTTCGATTTGTTAGGAAGGCTTCAAAGCAGAAGGAGGAGTCAGCAGTAACCTCGTATTACTCAAGGAGTGGATCAAGGAGGTGAAATGCGAGTCAAAGTCTTTATACATCGCCTTCATAGACTTTAAGAAGGCCTTTGACTCCATTAACCACCCAGCCCTCTTGAACACCATAGGAGCGGCTGGCTTCGATGAGATGACCCAGTACCTCCAAAACTTCTACCAAAGTATGAGCACGGAGGTATCTGGTGTCACAGTGAAGATCACAAGGGCCGTTATGCAAGGTGACCCGCTATCCCCCCTGCTATTCAACTTAGCCGTAGATAGAGCTCTCGCAAAACTCCCCGACGGCGCGGGGGCTATGCTAAGAGGAGAGACAATCAAGTTCCTGGCGTTCGCCGACGACATCGTTGTTGTGGCCTCAACCAGAGTTGGTTTGACATCGGCCATTAAGAACCTACTGGATGAAGCAGGCAAGTTGGGCCTTAAGGCCAGCTTAGGGAAGTGTGCCACAGCAGGGACAGTCGGCGACCGCAGCAGGAATACTTGGTATGTAGATAGCCGCCCAATCGTATATGGGAATGACAACATCCCGGCCACCAGTCCCGATGGCTTTTACAAGTATCTGGGGATTGAGGTCGGGCTGGTGGCAAATGCTAACGGTGCGAAGCTAGTTGGAAAGGCCAGGACTGAGCTGGGGATCTCCACGTGGTGCCAATGAAGCCTCAGCAAAAGTTCTGGTCATTAAAGAACATGCTGATACCAAGGCTAAAGCACATAGCCGTACATGGAAATCTCAAGAAATATCACCTTACTTCAGTTGATAAGGTAACACACCACTCGTGGCATTCTACGCAGGTACAGCCGCTGGAGGCCTCGGAATCTACAGCTTTACCGGTGGCGTTCCAAAGGACCTGCTAGAATGCTACAGACGTTTGACAAGATCTCCAGATCTGTTGGTAGCAGGGATTGCTGCTGAACTGGTCCAACAACACCGGGGATCAAGTCTTTATAGTACAGTAGATGGGTGTGGGTTCAGAGAGGGGCCTTATGGACTCAGGCCCAAATGGCTGGACTCTGGCACATGTCTGATGAAAGGGGGAGCAGTCTCTAACGCCGTGAAATTCAAACTAGGTATTCTGACAACACCGGCCCGTAACGCACGAGGAAGATTACAGAGCAGCCGATGCGACCTAGGCTGTAATGCCCCCGAAACCCTGCAATACATCATGCTGACGTGTCCAGCAGTTCAGCCACAGAGAATCAGGAGGCATGACAAAATCAAAGACCTCATAGGAAAGAAAGACGTTGAAGCAGGGTATCTCATAGCAAGCAAACCCCAGATCGCCACAAGAAAAGGGCTCCGTAAGCCAGATCTGGTGTTATGGATGCAAGGTGAATCTATGGTAATAGATGTTCAAGTTAATGCAGATGCCAACGTGAGACCCCTTGAGTTCTTTGATGCAGCAAAAGTGGCTAAGTAGCCTACATCACAACATGCATCAGAGATGCCGTCAAAGAGCTGACAGGGACAGAACCCACTATCAAGGCAATACAGTGATACCTCGGTAGTCGAACGACTCTATACTCGAACAATTCGGAGTTCGACCAAAATTTTCGAGAAATTTTTGCTGCGGTGCTCGACCAAAAATTCGGTACTCGACCAGCCGAACACGTGACGACCGCATGGGCTTTGTGATGATCGCGCCATCTCGGCCACTCTCGCTTGTTCGGGAAGCATCAGTTCTCTCGAGAGCGTCACTCAGACAACGCGCGATCAGCATTCGTTGTGATTTAGTGATTTTCAGTGCTTTTAATTGCTTTTTTAGCTTTCATAATGAGTCCCAAGAAAGTAATGAGTGTTAAGGGGAAGGAGAAGAGGAAAACAGTGCGAACAACGATCGAGTTGAAGAAGGAAATTATAGCGAAATATGAGAATGGTGTACGAGTGTCCGATTTAGCGGTAGAATACGGAATGGCGAAGTCGACCATTTCTACGTTTTAAAAGCATAAAGAAATGATTAAGAAGGCGAATGTTGCAACGGGAGTTACGGCGGTAACTAAGCAAAGGCCACAAGTGATTGAGGAGATGGAAAAGTTGCTTTTAATATTTATTAAAGAAAAACAGTTGGCCGGGGAAAGTGTTAGTGAAGCGTTCATTTGTGAAAAAGCGTTGCATATCTATGAAGAATTAGTGAAGAAAAGTCCGAGTACCAGTGAAAGTGATTCATTTACATTTAAAGCGAGCAGGGGTTGGTTTGAAAAGTTTCGTAATAGAACAGGTATTCATCGTGTTACTAGGCATGGGGAGGCAGCTAGTTCGGATCAAATTGCAGCCGATAAATACGTGGGGGAATTCGATCGGTACATAAATGAACAAAATTTGATCGCACAACAAGTCTTTAATTGTGATGAGACTGGGTTATTTTGGAAGAAAATGCCAGCCAATACGTACATTACCAAGGACGAGACGAAGATGCCAGGTCACAAGCCAATGAAAGATAGGCTAACATTGTTGCTGTGTGCAAATGCAAGTGGCGATTGCAAGATCAAACCCTTGTTAGTGTACCACTCGGACAACCCCCGGGTGTTCAAACGAAATAATATTTGTAAAAGTGCACTACCAGTTATGTGGCGCTCGAACACTAAATCTTGGGTCACAAGACAATTCTTTACTGAGTGGATAAACGAAGTGTTTGCCCCCCAGGTTAAGGCTTACCTCATTGAAAAGAGCTTGCCAATGAAATGTCTTCTGGTTATGGACAATGCTCCTGCACATCCTCCAGGTCTCGAGGATGACTTGAAAGAAGAATACAGCTTTATCAAAATCAAATTCTTGCCCCCCAATACTACTCCCATACTCCAGCCCATGGACCAACAGGTCATTTCAAACTTCAAAAAACTCTATACCAAGGCCCTTTTCAGAAAGTGTTTTGAAGTGACCAGTGACACGAAGTTGACCCTAAAGGAATTCTGGAAGGAACACTTCAGCATCCTCAACTCTGTTAACATGATTGACCAAGCTTGGCGAGGTGTGACCTATAGGACATTGAACTCTGCCTGGCGTAAGCTGTGGCCATCATGTGTCACAGAGAGGGAGTTTGAAGGTTTCCAACCAGAGGCGGGTCCAAGCACTGCTACCCCTGTAATTTCTGATGACACTGATGTCGTTGAGGAAATTGTTGTCATGGGCAGGAGTTTGGGGCTTGAGGTCGACAAGGATGATATTGATGAGCTTGTAGAAAGCCATTCTACCGAGTTGACTGTGGAGGAATTGTTGCACCTGCAACAACAACAGCAGCAGGATCTGATTGTGGAGCAGGAATCTTCAGAAGAGGATGAGGTAAGGGAGGATGTTCCAAGTTCTCTCATCAATGAAATTTGTTCCAAGTGGGCAGATGTGCAGGCTTTTGCTGAAAAATACCACCCAGAAATTGCAGTAGCAAACCGGGCAGTGCATATGTTTAATGATAGTGTCATGTATCATTTTCGAAGAATACTGCAGAGGAGGAAGAAACAATTAACAATAGACCAGTTTTTCACAAAAGAAAAGAAAGCTGCTACATCAAAGCCTGTTTCTCCTCCAAAGAAGAGACAAAGAAGAGAAGAAACCCCTGAAATAGATCTGCCCACCCTTTCATTGGAGAGAGAAACAACTCCTGAAGGAGAACTACCCCGCCACATCATGGAAGGGGACTCTCCTTCCAAGCAGTAACCTCCCCCTTCCATCCTCTCCACATCCATCCCTGTATGCCATCGAACCGCTGCTCAAAGGTATGTTCACTACAGTACAGAAAATGGTTTAAAATTGTTTTATTTTAGTACAGTAAATGGTTTAAAATTGTTTTATAGGATTTTCTGACCAATTTCATACACATTTAGATAATTATTGTTGTTTAGGTACACGTTTTATTAATATTTTGGGCCTGTTCGAGTGCTTGGGAACGGAATAGAATATATACCATTATTTCTTATGGGGAAAAAAAATTCGGTACTCGAACAAATCGGAGGTCGAACACGGATCTCGAACGGATTATGGTCGAGTACCGAGGTATCACTGTAACTGGAAACTGGCGTGGTGTTCTGTCTAGAGGGACTATCAACCTATGCCAGAGGCTTAAGATGATTGTGAGCGACATGGACTTCATGACTGTAAAGATTCTAGAAGGTGGATTGTCCATGTACTCAAACTACATGGGCATGGCAGGCAGCGGCGACGTAACCTAGTGTCTCCGGCCACAAAGATCAACCGACCGATGTTCCTCCGGGGACAGAAAAACTGCGTCCCCGTTGAGTGGAGATTACAGCAGAAGACAGTTTAAGATCGGGTGGACCGTTGTAGCTCTAATACAGTGGAACCTCTACATCCGAACGTATCTACATCCGAAGTAAAATTCGAGCAAATTTTTGACTCTACACCCGAATTTTATTTCGACACACGAAGTAGCAATTTTCGTCGTACCGGTTGTATCCGAATTTTTCGACACGCGAAGTACAATTCAAACACGTTCCGACTCTACACCCGAATGTTTTTTTCGACACCCGAAGTAAACAATACTCGTACGCGTAGTCGGTGCTCATAGCGCCTGAAGTGTTTTTTATTTCCGCCGATAGAAGGCAGCACATCGACCTCGGAGGGACGCTCAATTAGCGCGGCTTGGGTCAGTCCTCTGTTCTCGTCGGCTTCTTGCGGTTGTGCTCTGTGCGTTCTAATATTAACTGTGATTTAATCGTGATTTTTTACGTGCATCCATTAACGATAATTTACGTAAATCATGGGTCCAAAAAGGCTTAGTTTTGGCAGTGGTAGTGGTAGTGGTGAGAAAAGGGAGAAGAAAATGCTTTCTATAGAAATTAAGCAGGAAATTATTGAAAAACATGAGCGTGGCATCCGCGTGAGTGAACTTGCTGAACAGTATGGCCGTAATATGTCGACGATCTCGACAATCCTTAAACAGAAGGAAGCTATTAAAGCAGTGAAACCTTCTAAGGGGATCACTATAATTTCCAAACGCCGTAACCCTATCATAGAAGAGATGGAACGACTTCTACTAGTGTGGATTAAGGATAGAGAGATCGTTGGCGACACCATCACCGAAACAAGTTATCTGCGAGAAGGCGCACGCCATCTTTACGGACTTGAAGGAGGAGAGCTCTGGGGGTGATGCTGGGGAGAGTTCAACCGAGCCTTCCTCAGATGATTTCAAGGCATCTCGTGGCTGGTTCGAGAAATTTAAGAAACGGTCCGGGATTCATTCAGTTGTTCGCCACGGAGAGGCTGCTAGTGCTGACACAAAGGCTGCAGCTGACTTTGTTAAGAAATTCGAAAATATCGTAAAGGAAGAAGGCTACGTAGAGCAGCAGGTGTTCAATTATGATGAAACCGGGCTGTTTTGGAAGAAGATGCCGAGTCGAACCTACATCACTGCTGAAGAGAAGAAATTGCCTGGGCATAAGCCAATGAAGGATCGGTTGACTCTTGCTCTATGTGCCAACGCTAGCGGGGACTTTAAAAGTCAAGCCCTTGCTTGTTTACCATTCGGAGAACCCTAGGGCCTTTAAAGCACACAACGTCGATAAGGATCAGCTTCATGTTTTCTGGCGATCCAACTCGAAGGCCTGGGTCACTAGGCAATTCTTTGTGCAATGGGTAAACCAAGTTTTCGGTCCTTCTGTGAAGAAGTATCTTCATGAGAAGAAATTGCCTTTAAAGTGCCTGCTATGCCTTGACAATGAACCCGCTCACCCCCCCGGACTTGAAGATGATATCTTCGATGAATTCAAGTTCATAAAGGTGCTGTATCTTCCACCAAATACCACCTCTATCCTCCAGCCCATGGACCAGCAAGTCATCTCTAATTTTAAGAAGCTGTACACCAAGCACTTATTCAAGCAGTGCTTTAATGTCACGCAAAGCACCAACTTAACTTTGCGTGAATTTTGGAGGGGCCACTTCAATATCGTGCACTGCTTAAAGATCATTGATCAGGCTTGGGTGGGATTAACTCGACGGACCCTCAATTCTGCATGGAAGAAGCTGTGGCCTGATGCAGTTTCTCCCCGAGATTTCGAGGGTTTTGACCCCGAACCTGATCCCGTGGTCGGTGCAGCGGAAGCCGTAGAGGAAATAGTCTCCCTTGGCAAGTCCAAGGGTCTGGAGGTCAACGCAGATGACGTTACGGAACTCGTCGCCGAACATCACGACGAACTGACAACGGATGAGCTCAAGGAACTCCATGCTATGTCGGAGCACATGAGTGATGACGAGGAAGAGAGCGAGGAGGTAGAACATGTGTTAGGTTCAGCGCAAATAAAAGAGGTGTTAGGAAAATATCAAGACGTGGTAGACTTCATCGACAAATACCATCCAAAGAAATTGCAGGTTTGTCGTGTAGTTTCTCAATTCGATGATGTTTGCCTAACGCACTTTCGAAACATTCTGAAAAGCCGTACGAAGCAATTATCTATCGATGCTTTCTTTAAAAAAAACTGCGAAGCGAACTCGCGATGAAGAGGATGTAAGTGAACCGAAGAAAACGGCAAAGAGTGAAGAGGAAGAAAGTGAAACACAGAAAACGGAAAAGAGTGAAGCAAAAGAAATTCAGTCAATTTTAAATGTAAGTGATAGTGATTAAAATTACGTAATCATCAAAAAGAAAAAAAGAAAATGTAAAGAAAAAATATAAAATATAAAAAAAAAAAAAATAAGCTAAGTTATGCTAAAGTTCACTTAGTGTAAGTTAGAATAAGTTACGGTAGTGTTACGTTTATCGTAGTTAACCTCTCTACCTCCTCGCCGTCCGTCCGTCTCCTCTCTGCGTAGCGAAGACGAACAACACCTGCGCTGGAGTTTCTAAGGTAAAGTGACGCTAAAAACCCGTTTCTTATTTATCATTTTTTGCTAATTCTTCTTATTTACATGTCTATTCTTCTTATTTACATGTCTATTATCTAATTTAGTGTTCATTATTCTCATGGGAAAATTATGTGTAGTGGTTTATTAAGAAGTTATCATAGGTTTTTGGGGTAAACCACGGATTAATCCTATTTCAATGTATTCTTATGGGAAAATTCGTTTCGACATCCGAACAATTTCTACATCCGAAGTTGGTTCTGGAACGGATTAAATTCGTATGTAGAGGTTCCACTGTAATTTCAAGGCTAGCATGTAAGGAGTAGGTTAAGTATAAGATCTGTTGTAACCTGGTTCCTGAGTAAATACCTACTTAGCAGATGAAGAACATCATCACCTGTATCACAAAAGGAAAATAACCTTGAGACTTAGCAGTGAGGTACCAAGTGGTGCTAGGTAGCAATCGTTAGATGTTAGATGAGAGCTCTCAGATAAGGTTAGGTGACAAAAAAAATAGCCAAATGCCTCGTCATCTAATTAGTGACGCGCATGAATGGATTGACGAGATTCCCACTGTCTCTACCTACTATCTAGCGAACCCACAGGCAGGGGAATGGGCCTGCACACAACAGCAGGGAATGAAGACCCATAGGTCACATGTCAACATTTGTGACTGATACAGTGATAGGTCTATTATGATTATCCGTGATAGGGCCTATCGATAAAGGTCGAGGCCTTTGTACATGAGCAGCCAGCTCCTCCAACTTGCATAAAAAAAAAGGACTCCAACCAATTTAACCCCCAAGCCGTGCCCTTAAACTTCCCCAGTCTTTGTCAATCTCACTATACATACAGGTGGCCTCTATCATACATACACCCCCACATGTTTACTACTGTAATAGTGATATTTTCAACAGATAAGTTAATATTGAAACCCTATGCAAAACAAATGTACTACATGTAAATTTCTTTGATTAAGTATTTTCGTGTACAAATACCTCCAGATAAAAGTACTCAATAGCATCGTCTGCCACTACCTGGCCTTAATAGTCAATAAACTACAGCTGTTCATTTCTTATGTCCAGGTAGCTATCTTCGCATAAAAAGATTGTATCCTAAAATTAATGGCAGTCCAGAATAGGCGAGGAGGAAGAGCGGAAAAAAACAGCTCTCCATCCGAGCCAAAGTAAAGCGAGCTAAATCATAGGTGTGTGAACAGTGAACAGGAGTGGTAGCAAGCTACCCCCCCTACTCCATGCTAACTAGCGGTGTGGGTAGTTAAGCCTCGCTAAATTTTAAAGGCTCGTCATTCCAGCTCCGTCGAAAGTATAACCCCTAATAAATAGTGTACAGAACAAAGTAATAATAATAATAATATATATGAATGAGATTTTTGTTCAATATCTTTGCAGTCATTCAAACCCAGAGGTTGTATGTCAACATTTGTGACTGATAGTCATAGGTCTATTATGAATATCAGTGATAGGGCCTATCAATACAGGTAAGGGCCTTTGTATATGAGCAGCCAGCTCCTCTAACTTACATACCAAAAGGGTATTATTGTACTGTACTACAGGGTAATGTAACCTAGGGAAAAAACTACTTTTTTCTGTAGAAAAAGGCCCGTTCTCTTCGAAAATGACAATCGTTTCTGTCGCAAATGAATAGTTTGATATATATATATATATATATATATATATATATATATATATATATATATATATATATATATATATATATATATATATATTTATATATATATATATATATATTTATATATATATATATACATATATATACATATATACACATATATATATACATATATATATGTATATATATATACATATATATATATGTGTATATATATATACATATATATATGTATATATATATACATATATATATATGTGTATATATATATACATATATATATGTGTATATATATACATATATATGTATATATATATATATTACATATATATGTATATATATATATTACATATATATGTATATATATATATACATATATATGTATATACATATATATGTATATACATATATATGTATATATATATATAAATATGTATGTATATATATATATATATATATATATATATATATATATATATATATATATATATATATATATATATATATATATATATATATATATATGTATATATATATATATATATATCACCAATAATGAGGGACCCCCAGTGGGAACTCGGGGTTTTGGGTGGAGAAAACATACTGGGGAAACAATATATTATGGTAAAACAAGCCTTTTCTTCTCTATACATAATCTTCAAGGATATATAATAAACAGATGAAAAAATACGCTAATTATCTATATCCTATACTAACGGTATATTTGTCATTTATTTGTAGACATTCTACGGGTCGGTTATAGTCGCTCTCGTCCGTTCGTTTGTACGTAGCAGGTTTCGACCTTCTGCGCATAAACTCCTCCCACCTGCGCATAAACTCCGCCTCCACCAATAGGGTTACTTCTTCTCTTATAACCCCTCTCCATTTTCCCCTAAGTCATTTTACCCGCCACATTCAGGTATTTTACTTGATCCAGTACAACTATACCATTCCTTTTATGTAATACTGTACCCTCGTATACATAATACGTTTGACCCAAGTATTACTTGTTTTATTAGCTGATATCTTATAAAATCACCTCATTTTATATTCCCATTAAATATTATTTATCATACACTCCATTTTATCTTGCTATATTTTTTTTTTATACATTTTATTACCTTGTCACGCCCCTATTTCACATAAATACTTGCTCTGGACAAGTTTCCCATTCTGGTTCATTCATGTTTACTCTCTAGACTCCGTTGCTTTTCCGTTAACCAATCACAAACCCATATGTATGGAAAGTTTGCACAGGGGGTTTAATATTTCCCAACCCCCCCTCCTTCCAACAAACCCTTTTCCGTGGAAACCTTCGTCCAAGTTAGGTCTTTGTTAGTTCAAGTGACGTCTTTTTGCGTATTTCATGATGGAAGTTTTAGAAACTTGTAACGACTGCAGTATTCCATAATTGAAAACATTTCGGTATTCCAATGTTGATAATTTTCTTAAATCGCATAATGTAATAGCCCGGTTACAGTGTCCTAAATGCTGTACAAAAATTAAGATACCTAAGACAAAGAAAAAATGGTGATGTGGATATACAGAAGTTAAGACGTCACATTCACATCATCTCGGTGACCCACGAGTTTCGTCGTCCCGGTCATAAAAGTAAATCAATAATTTCTAGAATTATAATGTGTTAGTTTTACTAGTTTTTTAGCCTGCGTAGCTCAACATTACCGCTTGCCAGTACATACGAGCTTGATGATTTTGTTTTCTGGTGAGCGAAGCGAGCCCAAATTGGAACAAGACGCATTATATATAAAAATCCTAACAGAAAATATAAGTTTTTCAGTAGTAAATAACGTCATTTAACCGGTTTTCACCATCATTTCAACCGCAACAACAACAACCAGTCCGGCTACTTGAAGTTGGTCGAACTGGTTGTTCTGTTTGTTTGCGGTTGAAATGAAGGTCAAATTCGGTCAAATCACGTTATTTACTACAAGAAATAATTAACTGTTCAAAACTTTACAAAAAAAAAAGGGGGGGGGACACCTACTAACTTAACCTACAAGCCGTGCCCTTAAAGTGTCCTAGTCTTTGTCAACGGCCACCATACATACAGGTGGCCTCTATCATACATACAACCCCCTCCACATATCTACTACTGCAATAGTGACATTTTCAACAGACAGGTGAATATTGAAACCCTCTGCAAAACAAATCTTCAAGTATTTTCGTGTACAAATACCGGTAGAGTTTGACTGTACAGTGAACCCTCGTTTATCGCGGTTGATAGGTTCCAGACGCGGGCGCGATAGGTGAAAATCCGCGAAGTATTGACACCATATTTACCTATTTATTTAACATGTATATTCGGACTTTTAAAACCTTCCCTTGTACGTAGTACTGTTAACAAACTACCCTTTAATGTACAGAACACTTAATGCATGTACTACAGTACCCTAAACTAAAACAGGCACAAATATTAAAGGGGATTTTATATCATGCGTTTCCTAAACACCTAAAAAGCACGATAAGAAATGGCAACCAATGTTTTGTTTACGTTTATCTCTGATCATAATGAAGAAACAAACTCATTTAGTGTACTGTACACATATATGTATACTGTAGGTTAGTTTTTGCATCGATTATATTGATGTATACAGTATGTTGATTTTGTTATTACCAATGTTTTACTTAATTTTCCTTAGGACTTCCAAATGAAATGTTTTTCTTTATGACGCCGCCTGAAACGACGGCGTCATAAAGTACGCTCAGTAAACAACCACGCTCAGAACAAAGAAGGCATTTAACGCGCATGATGAAAGTGATAAATAATGATATTTACAGTAAAAGCATTTACAAAATATGTTATTACAAATATTATTTACCGTATCTATATAAAATCATACAGTACATACTGTACGTAGCAAAGCAGGAAAACAATTTACGAGAGAGAGAGAGAGAGAGAGAGAGAGAGAGAGAGAGAGAGAGAGAGAGAGAGAGAAGAGAGAGAGAGAGAGAGAGAGAGAGAGAGAGAGAGAGAGATTGTTTTACGTACGTAAATGTAAATTTTAAACAAAAAAAATATGATAGGCTTTTAAAACCTTCCCTTTAACTTAATGCATACAGTACTAAACTATAAAACAGGCACAAATATTAAAATGTTTAAGTAAAAAATAAAGATTGTTACTGTACTCACCACGAAAGAAGTTCAAGAAAAACTTGAATGATGATGGCGATGAATTTGCTGCACAGTAGAAATGATGATGATCAAGCTGATGATGTCTTCTACTGTGCAGCCAATAATAGTATTTTACGTCTCTTCAGACGGAGGTGTCTTTTCCTGGGACACCTCTTCAACTTCTTCCTGAGACACTTCTTCAATTTCTTCTGAGGGCATTGTGATCGGAAGTTGCTGCCGCTGCTTCTTTTTTCGCAAGAGCATCCTGTAGGGAGCCATGTGTTCATCGATCTTGGTGCAGAATTGTACAGAACGAACCATATCCTCGTCCCACTCTTGCGACATTTCTTTCACCTCATTCGCAAGCTTGCAGAGCTTGGCAAGCCGTTATAATGTTAAGACCGTTTCTTCGACATTTTCTTGGATCTCTTCCTGTGTTTCACTGTCTTCACTGCCCGATTTCGTCAGGTCTTCGAGGTCTGCGGCCGCGTAACTTCTACTGTCTTTTAACATAGTATCAAGAAGCGTCACCTTCTCAGCAATCGTCATCATCTTTCGGTGCTGTTTAGGCTCACTACCAGCCTTAGTAGAAGCAGAAGGCTTGGGAGGCATTGTACAGTAGGGTTTAACAGAAAGTTCAACAAAAAGTTCAACTTAAAACAGTCACGCACAGCACAGATTAAAGTTCACAATTAACGTCAACACAGCGATACAGCGGGAGACAAAGTGACCGCGGAAAGAGATGCTGCGGGTTGGAGAAGCGGTCAAAACACCAATCAGAGGCTAGATTACAAAACTTGAGTTCTGATTCGTCATCTATCAGCGCTTGAACCAATCACAACCCGTCTTACAGTACTATGATGCGTTGGTTACCTACTCATAGAAGATGCCCCGCGCATACTGAACGTACGTAGATTAAGTACAATACCGTAATAATAATAAATAATGATAATAATACTGTACAGTAATAATAATAATAATAATGATAATAATAATAACAATAATAATTTTATTAACAACAACAATAATAATAATAATAACAATAATAATAATACAGATTTACGTACGCTATTTTACGCTCTCTCTCTCTCTCTCTCTCTCTCTCTCTCTCTCTCTCTCTCTCTCTCTCTCTCTCGTACGCTTATTCGAAATGTGATTTTTGCAACAAAGAATATTATTGGATGCAGTACTGTACTACGTACGTATACATACAAAAGATTCATGGAAAAGAAGCATATCCATTACAGTACACACCATTCTAATATGGTATGACTGCATCTGATTTGCGTTTCATGTTCGATTTAATTTTACAACGTACTGTATACAGTACTGAATTATCGTATGATCACATTCTTTTCGTGTTTTATTTCTTTCTGTGCTTAATTATATGTCATATGTAATGCAATGAACAATCAGTAAGAGCAGATATTACTAATTACAGTATTAATGGAATTACAGGTAACGAAATATCGAATTTGGGGTCTTCAGATATTGCGGTATTTTCGAAATTTCCGGAAAATCCGCGATATGTATATATATATGGGTTATGGAAAAACCCCGCGAAGTGGTGAATCCGCGATTGTCGAACCGCGAAGTAGCGAGGGTTCACTGTATTACAGTTTCTCATTTTGAACAAAATATGTTTTCCTGAAGTAAATAACGTGATTTGACAGATTTGACCTTCATTTCAACCGCAAACAAACAGAACAACCAGTTCGACTAACTTCAAGTAGCCAAACTGGTTGCTATTGTTGCGGTTGAAATGAAGGTGAAAACCGGTTAAATCACGTTATTTACTACAGGAAAACATATATTTTCAGTTAAAATGTTTAAATATGTCTTTTGTTATATACAGTATATTGTTAAAATGTTTAAATATAATGACTTGTTCAAATTCCCTGTCACTTAATTCACGTATGTACTGCGAACGCTAACATTAGCAACGTTACCAATGTTACACAGCGTTACCAACGTTACAATGTCATTAACTTTAGCAATGGTACGGTAATATTAGCATGAGTATTTTAAGGCATTTTTTCATATACCCTCAACACATTATATAAAAAGGTTACAGAACCTAACAACCCCCCCAACCTAACCAAGAAGTGCATAACATTAGCAACACTATATATAATGGTTCTTGTTCCGCCACTGCCTTGCTTACGATCGCAGGAAAACAAAATATCAAGCTCGCATGCACTGGCAAGCAGTAATGTTGTGCTGCGTACGCTAACAAAATAGTAAAACTAACACATTAACATTAAAGAAATTAATGACTTATTTTATGACCGTGACGAAGAAACTTGTGGGTCACCAGGGTGTTGTGACTGTGAGTCTGTAATGGCTTAACTTCTTTATCTTAGGTTAGTACTGCACTTGGGATACTGTAAACGTTGGGCTATTACATTACGAGATTTTGGAAAATTATCAACATTGGAATTCACCAAAATACTTTCAAGTATGGATTATTGCAGTCGTTACAAGTTTCTAAAACTTCCATCGTAAAATATGTAATAAGACGTCACTTGAACTAACAAAGACCTAACTTGGACGAAGGTTTCCACGGAAAAGGGTTTGTTGGAAGGAGGGGGGGTTGGGAAATATTAAACCCCCTGTGCAAACTTTCCATACATATGGGTTTGTGATTGGTTAACGGAAAAGCAACGGAGTCTAGAGAGTAAACATGAATGAACCAGAATGGGAAACTTGTCCAGAGCAAGTATTTATGTGAAATAGGGGCATGACAAGGTAATAAAATGTATAAAAGTAATATAGCAAGATAAAATGGAGTGTATGATAAATAATATTTAATGGGAATATAAAATGAGGTGATTTTATGTTATCAGATAATAAAACAAGTAATACTTGGGTCAAACGTAATATTTATACGAGGGTACAGTATTACATAAAAGGAATGGTATAGTTGTAATCAAGTCATATAGGCTACTCAAATAAAGCAGGTGAAGTCGATTAGTTAAATTTCACGGCTAGAGAAGAACGGAGGAGGGGTTTTTGCACAGAAGGTCGAAACCTATGAAAAAACGAACGAACGAGCATTTACAACCGACAAGTACAATGACAAAAAATTAAAAGAACATCACTGCTAATGTTAGCATGTTACGCCATCACTGCCGCAGCTCAATATTACCATATTTTTCATGACACATAGCCTTTGCAGCGGCGCCTCCAAAGTTTATCCTCTTATACTGTTTTGTCTTTTCCTCCGTTTATTACAAATGCAAGAAGGTAATGTATAGAGAAAAAAAGGCTTGTTTTACCAATATATACCGTTTCCCAAGTATGTTTTCCCCATCCAAAACCAAGAGTTCCCACTGGGAGTCACCCATTTTTTGAAAAAAGTAGTATTTTTTCCTAGGTTACATTGCCCTGTAATACAGTACAATAATACCCCAATACCTCGAGATTATAGTAGTACCCAATATCTCTACTAATTGATAACCCACAGCTGTTCATTTCTTATGTCCAGGTAGCGGCTATCTTCGGATAATGAAAAGATTGTACTTGGATGAAACTGTAAATTTACCGATTATACCTTAGTTCGCTGTGCCTAGAAGAATTAGGCAATTTGAACTACGGTCATTTCGCCCACATATAAGAGTCAACATACATGTAAGATTAAGAAAGTGGTGAAAAAAAAAAAAAACCTGTTGACAAATAGCTGCATATATGCAAGATTCAGAAAAATGAGAAATAAAGTTTTATCAAAAGCTACAGCATCAAACTTATAGAAAACCTGGCAATGCAGTGGGGCTTACAATTAAGTCAAAGGAAATGGGCTGTGTTTGTTCCACCATGCTACACTTAAAAAGGAGCTTCGTACCATAATATTATATATATATAAACACAAGTAAATCCAATAGATGGCGGAATTATGTGTGTGCAACCCAAATGACCCTACCTGTTGCCGACGTGTAAAACATGGCGTTCTGGGGAGCTTCTCAACACTCTTCAGTGGAGGAATTCATTATTCTGTCATTAATTCCTTCTTAGGCTTCAACCACTCGTTGTTGGGAAACAATAATATATCACTCAAGTCACAATTTCAGGAACACAAAGCAAATGTTATTTCGTAAACGATTGTAACCGGATATCGAGAGTAATACGACAGTTACGACATCAACGTTCAATGGCAAGAGGAAGTCGGAGACAGGAGAGGAGAGAAGACTCAGACTCAGTACTTCTTCTTCTTCTTCTTCCATTTTAGTAGGAGATCTGGCCCACTTCTTTCAGCCAATGTACTTCCCTGTAAATATGATACAAGATAAAATATTAGATCTGATCGATACAGTTGACAAATTTTAAGTGTTAGTCTGTTAGTAAAAGTTAACTCCTTCACCGAATGTTATGAATGATATAATATGTTCACTCACCCACATGAGGCTTAATACCTTTTATTCAAACAATATCCATGTTCCCCCCTTCCATTGATATCGTTTTTATAGTGCAAAATATATATATATATATATATATATATATATATATATATATATATATATATATATATATATATATATATATATATATATATATATATATATATATATATATATATATATATATATCACACTTTATTAAAACCATTTCCATTTAAATGTATTTACATTTATTTATAGTTAAAACAACCTCCTGTGGTTTCTCTGTTGCAAAATCGTTGCATTAAATGTAGTCTCTTTACAAAAGAACATTTATGTGGGTTTAGAGACTAAATTTAATCCTTATTCCTCTGTTGGATAATTAATTTTACAGATGATTATAACATCTTCCAACACCCACCTCTTTCTTTTCCATAACCCAGTTTGTTCATTTTCCAAGTCACTATATATTAGAATTGGTGTGTGATCTCTACCCCTGTCAGCTAGCTCTTTTATATGAAAATAATTCGCTATTGTGGATGAACTGAAACATAAATCTATTGTTGAAAATGTCCCTGTAATAGGATTTAGTCTTGTAGGTAGTCCCGGTGGAGTAATTAGTACTAAATTGTCGTGTTCATTAAATACTTCCACCATCCTTTTTCCGCTGCTGTTGATTTTGTTTTCGGCAATATCAGGTTCCCACAAGGAGTGATGGGCGTTAAAATCCCCTACAACTATAAAATTTCTCCCAAGTTTCTCTATGTAATAAACAAATTCCTCTTTAGTCAACCTGTCACTAGGGTTATACGCATTTATTATATCAAAATTACCTCTCTTGAGTTTGACTTTGATGTGTTGAACTTCCATATTACCATTTGGATATTCTGTGGTGTTTCCCACTACATAACAAACGTCACGTCTAATAAGGATCATTACAACCCCCCCCCCCCCCCCATTCTTTGACCTACTCTGTCTTTCCTTAGAACTCTATAGTTTATAAACTTTACCTGTTGGTCTTCTTTCAAAAATGTTTCACATACACAGCAAACATGAGGTTTGACACTGTACAACATCAGTTTTAACTCCGACAGATTGTTACACACACCCCTCGCATTCCATTGAACTATAGATCATTTTGACATATTAATATCCCTTTTTACTTGCTATTGGTTTTTCCCTTACGCTTAAATCCTTTCTAAGATTTTCCAATTCCCAATCGTCAACAGTTACACCAAACGTTACTAGCATTTCCCTTCTAACATTTTCATCCATTAATATTGAATGACTATCAGAAGTTTCCTTATTGGCCAAAATTCTTTGTACAACACAAATGAATCTGCATAATTTTATTATTATTTCCGAGTCCATTTTGTTTTCAGTTTTAGAACTTTCTTTGTGTTCAGTTTCCTTCCCTTCAGTTTGACAGCTTTTATCATTCGTTTTTATTTTCTGCCTTTTCACAATTTCAGCATAATTTCTCTTGAAAGTTTCGTCTCGTATTTGTTTAGTACTAAGATTTGAACCTAACATGTCACCCTTCGTCCCTGTTTCTGTTGTTTTATTACTTACCTGGTCATATTTTTCATGACCCCTCACATTTTCCCTCTTCAACTGATTATATTTGACTTTAGCTTGGTCATAAGGTGCATTTTCCAATGTTTTTACTATCTGTATTCTTTGGGCTTCTCTAACTACTTCACAACCCCTATAACTAGCGACATGCTTCCCCGAGCAATTTGTGCAATTTAATTGGTCCTTGTTTAGGTCTTTACTGCACTCTTTGGCCATATGGTCTCCCCCGCATTTTACACATCTATTTATTTTTAATTTACAGTCGTCTTGATGGTGACCAAACCTCTGACATTTGAAACACTGAATGACCTTTGGTATAAACGGCCTAACTTCCAGTATTCTGTTCCCAAAGTTTATTTTTTCTGGCATTTCATTTCCCTAAAATATAATCTTTACACATTTAGCTTTTACTCCATCCTCTCTCTTACCTTTCCACATCCTTTCTATTTTGCCAACCTTAATATCTTGATTTTCCAAATATTCCTTAATTTCCTCTTCTTCTATTTCCTCATAGATTGGTCCTAGTAGCCCTACTTTCCTAGTATCTCCTATTGGTTGCCGACATTTTACCCGATATGTGTCTTCTTGAGAACCAAAAGTTGTTAGAGTCAATTAATCATTTATGTCTTCCTTTTCATTAAAAACTGCTACCAGATGGTTTTTAGTTTCATTGGTTTTATAGTCCACCACGTTTTTCTGTGCAAACGGCGACTGCCTTAAATATCTCTCCACCTTAATAGGGTTCCGAAGTAGTCTCACTGATTTTCCTTCTGTATCTAAAAATTGCATGATTATTACCTTACCTTCTACTTTATGTTCTAACCTATTATTTTTCCTATTTTGATCTAACTGATTTGTTACATGTTTTTTCTGTGCTACTTTTTGCTGTTAATTTTGTAAGAGGAACATCCCTTGTAGTTGTCAGCCTTTTTATTTTGTCCACTCGACCAACTCTACTTCCAATGTGGTATTCAATTTCTCCCTCCGAACTATCACTTTTCTCTTGTTTCCTTTTCCTTCTTCTAGAATTTCTACTTTCTATTTAAGTCCAGTCATAATCCATTTCTCTGTTACACTCAATATCCGAGGCCATAGTCAAAAAGTCGTTATCCTGGTCGGTCAAATCCATCATGGGTCGCCTTAACCTAGGCAGACCTAGGGTAAGGTGGCTAACCTATCTAGTAACTCTTATATTATTTGAAAATAATAGAATAGTCTTACTTTCTTCTTGTGGTCTGCAGAAGCCCACCCCCCCCCTCCAAAAAAAAAAAGCATTCATAGCGAATATACTGTCTATTATAATCCACCTAAAAAAATATGATATATAACATTACATGTATTCCGTATGTATCGTCATACATTCCTCATTTGTAAACTAAAGGTCACATGGTAATTTTGGGGTGGTGGTGAGAGGTGGTCACACCCTTGGCCACACCAGGTGCAAGGTCGGCAATTAGAAATCTCCTTAGTCCTAAAACCGTCGAGAGAGAGAGAGAGAGAGAGAGAGAGAGAGAGAGAGAGAGAGAGAGAGAGAGAGAGAGAGAGAGAGAGAGAGAGAGAGAGAGAGAGAAGTACGAGGTATTTGTAAAATAGGATGTGCAAGTCCTCATTTCGAGAAACAAAAAAGTAAATTAAATAGAGAAAAGTAGAATCTACAATGACGAAACAAATAAACAAGAAATAAAGGTGTGGTTCATAATCCTTTTTGACCTCAGACGATGTTTACAACCTTGACTCACCAAGGCAGGATTATCTTAGGTAGAGAATTATCGAAACGGAAATACCAAAGACAACAACTTATTCCTCATATCCCTTAGCTTGTATTTCAACTAAATCAGCTCCATTGTATGATTTATTGAAGAAATGGGCCAAGTTTAAATGGACAAAGGTTGAACAGAAGGCATTTAAATGTCTTAAGCAAGATTTTGTAGACTCTAAAGTGTTAGCAAATTTTGATGGGTCATATCCCTTGATGGTTGAAGGTGATGCTTCACCCGTTGGAGTCGGATGTGTCTTATTGCAAAAGGTCCATGGAGTAGAAAGACCTATTTATTTTGCCAGCAAGAAATTGAGTAGTGCTGAGATGAAATATTCACAATTGGATAAAGAGGGATTGTCTTTTATTTTTGCTGTCAAAAGACTTAGATATTTTCTTTTGGGTTGAAAATTTATGGCTAGAACGGACCATAAACCATTGTTAGGATTGTTTGGTAAAGATAAGCCAATTCCTCAGAATGCTAATTCTAGGATACAAAGATGGGCCTTGTTACTTTCGCAATATGACTTTGATCTGGTGTATAAACCTGGAAAGGAAAATGTTATTACCGATGCACTTAGCCATCTTCCAGTAGAAGATGAAATTCAGTCTGGGATTCCAGCCGAGTATGTAAGATTAGCGGAATTGCTGGATTTTGACGAAATTTCTTAGAAGGTAATTAGTCAGTATAATAAGAAAGATAAAGTGATGTCTCAGTTAATTAATTGTCTAAGATTCGGCTAGACTAAAGAAAATAATTTGTCTCTCATGGAATATTGTAATGTTAAAGATGAATTGTCTCTTCATGATGAGGTAGTGTTATACAGGAATCATATTGCAATACCTGTAGAATTGAGGTGTAAGGTATTGACTCATTTACATAATGGCCATGATGGAATAAATGCCATGAAAGCTGAGGCTAGGAAATGGGTTTGGTAGCCAAAGATTGACCAGGACCTTGCAGAGATGACAAAGAATTGTGATATTTGTTTTAAGAATTATAAACAACCATCAGCTAATACGTTGTCATGGCCTAATACAGTTAAACCATGGTCAAGGGTCCACGTGGTCTATGCAGGTCCTATAGATGGTAAATATTTTCTAATTTGTCATTGATTCTTACAGTAAGTTCTTGGATATAAAGTTTTCTAGTTCTGCTTCATGTGGTGTCACTATAAATCACCTAAGGGAAGTGTTTTCTAATTTTGGCTTGCCAGACATGATAGTGTCAGATAATGGCCCCAATTTTGTATCACAAGAATTGGAAATGTTTTTGCAAAAGCATGGTATAAAACATGTGTGTTCTGCCCCGTATCACCCAGCCTCTAACGGTCTTGCAGAAAGATCTGTAAGGACAGTTAAGGAGGGTTTAAGATCATTTAAAGAGGGAGATTATACAACTAGGGTTTGTCGTTTCCTTTATAATGATAGAAGAACTGTACATTCGTCTACAGGAAAAGCTCCTGCAGAGATTATTTTTAATAGAAATTTTAGAGGTACTGTAGATGTAAAACTGAAAGAAAGTAAACAATGTAAGGATAGTATTTCAAATGAAGAAAACATGTACAAAGTTGACGATGCTGTGATTGTACGTAACTATGGTAAAGGTCCACCATGGGTGGAGGGCAGAATTGTGGAAGTATTGGGGTTAAGAAATTATAAAATGCAAGTAGCCTACATTGTTCAGATAATATGATATGGAAAAGACATTCGGATCAACTGATACATAGATATTTCGGTGATTTTAATCAATCTAATAATGAAATATTGAATAATGATTATGATGGTCCCGTTGAAAGTGAAATTGAAACTGATAATACTATTGTAACAAGTGTTCCTAGTGAATTAACAACCAATTCTATTATCATAGAAACAAATGATGTACCTTCAAGAGATATTATTAATGTACCTTCTAGAGATGTAAGTAATAGTAACTGTGATGAATTACCTAGACAGACTCCAGTAGTGAGAAGGTCTCAAAGAAATGTAAAACCACCTGATCTTCTTAATCTATAATTAAGCGTTTTGAATTCATATAGAATTTTCAGGTTCCCTTGTTTAAAGAATTTTGATGATTTATTTTCTATACGTGATGTTTAAAGAATTTTTTTTCTTTTTTCGATTATTGCAAATTCTAGGGTGTTATATATGTGAACGCACCCGCCTTAATGTAATAGAAGAACGCAACCGATTCTGCGCACTCCATAGCCACGCGCCATTGTAATAACTTCAATAAATATTATGTACAAGTTAATCTGCACTTGTTGTGGCTTATCAGTAACCTAAGGATGTAACATGGTGTCAGGTGATAAAATAAGGACCCGAGATTCAAGGAAACTACAGAAAAGTGAAGGACAAAGAAGAGAAACCGAGATATAAAGCTTCCAAAGTTGAGCGATCCCGGCAGAGACGAAATACGGACCGATGACGTCGCCGGAACAAGATGGCCATCCATGTAAACAATAACGAACTGAGAAATTCGCCAAGGTTTTTGTAGTGGGTAAGCAAAGACAGTGACAGTTACTTTAGCCCAGCCTACAATGTTGTTTAAAATAGCCGTGTAATGCTGAAGAAATTTGAAATTTTCAAGTAAAAAAACACGATTTTTGCCGGCCGTTTTCGACCTGGTTAAAGTTACAGGAGTGCCCCAGGTCCTGTCAGTGTAACTGTTATTATAAGGCCGTGTAGGATCAAAGAAAGTTGACAATTTTTTTTTTCTTCTCTCAAGTAAATCTGCCGATGTTTTAAGAGAAACTTTGCCTATGTTTTTTTAAAATTTTGCTGATGATTGTGTAAGTTTTTTTCTTGCATATAACCGGCTGGTGCTCCCCAGCAAAGTTGTAATACACCAGTGGTTCTGCGTATATTAGGCTGATTTCTGAGGATCTTCCAGACAGCTCTACTAGACTATAATGACATAGCCAGTGTCCACTACAGTGCCAGTGTCTACTACAGTGATAGTCACACACCCTACCCCAAGTGACCTGGAGCCTATAACAGTCTACTGACAGTGCTGGTGTTTTGACAATTTTTCTAGTGTGAATTTCTGGTTAATTAACATTTTGTTCTAGTATTTTTATAGTAACCATGGCGACCGGGTTCCAGCCTCCAAAGAGCTTCAATCCACCACAGGGCAGCAACCATGTCCAAGCCTGGCAGGACTGGAAGGAACAGTTTGACCTGTACCTCATCGCAGCGGAAAAGACGGCTGCGACCGACCCGGTCAAGATCGGTATGCTGAAGTATGCCATGGGTCCTGAGTGGATTAAGGTAGCAAAAAATTTTACTTTTACTGAAGCAGGAGATGACCAGAAATATGACATAGTCATTCAAAAATTCGATGAGTATTTCCAGCCAAAAAAGTTATTAAAGGCATATGTAACCAGATTTCACCAAAGGGTCCAGGGTCCCACAGAATCCTTAAATGACTACATAGCAGCCGTTCGCGAGCTCGCCTCGCAGTGTGAATTCGGTGCTACAGTTGAATCTCAAGTGTGCATTCAAATAAGTAATGGGGTCAGGGACAAAAAGTTGAAAGAAAAACTGTGGGAAGATGATTTATCACTAAATGACATTATCAAAAAATGTAACCAGTATGACCAGTTGCAGGAGACAAGGCGCATAACCGGCGAGGCTCAGGTCAACGCAGCAGCGTTTGGACGAGGAGGCAGTAGGAGCCATGGTCGACGAGGCCGCCAGGGACGCAGTCAGAGCCATGCGCCGTCTCAAGGTCGAGGTCAAGCCCACCAAGGTCAAAGTCGAGGTCAAGCCTACCAAGGTCAACTTCAAGGTCGAGGTAGAGGTAATTTACAAGGCAGAGGTCGAGGTAATTTTAGTAACAGTAACTGTGGTAATTGTGGTCGTGGTCATCCACCGCGCCAATGCCCTGCCTTTGGTCAGACTTGTAATGCGTGTGGCAGAAAAAATCACTTTGCAAGATGTTGTAGATCAAACAGTGTTAGGTATGTAGATGAGCAGCCACAAGATACGCAAATAAACTATGAGCAGTTTAGTGACGCATTTAATACATTGAATGTTGGTTCAGCTGTTTACGCCAGTAATTCAGTATACATGTCACACCCTGAATTTTTAGTCGATTTGCAGGTGCAAGGTTGTCAAACTATAAGGTTCCGTATTGATACAGCAGCAGCTACTTCTATTTTGGGTCGTAGGGCTTATAATAGTTTAAGTGTGAAACCTCCGCTGAAGCGTGGTGGTCTTCCTGTAAAAGGTTTGTTTGGTAAACCAGAATGTCCAGAGGGAATTGTTTCACTACCAGTTAAGTACAAAGATGTTTTGTATAATATTGAGTGTCAGGTGTACAATGAAGATGTTCCTAATTTGTTATCTGTAGCAGACTCTGTACGTATGAACCTGGTGAAACGCATTTTTAATGTTAATACTACTAATCTTTTGCTGCAGTATTCCGATGTCTTTAATGGTACAGGTAAAATCCCAGGTGATTACAGTCTCCAGATTGCCCCTGATGCCCAGCCTGTAGCCCTCAATGCCCGCCCCATACCCGCAGCACTAAGAGAACCTACAAAGTCTAAACTCGACGAGCTCGAGAAGTTGGGAATCATTGTTAAAATTCCTGTCGGTGAGCCAACGCCGTGGTGTTCAGCGCTCCATGTAGTTCCTAAGAAGAAAAAAGACAGTGACAAAGTAAATGAAAAAGTGGAAGTCAGAGTAACTATTGATCCACAGCACCTCAACAGAGCGCTAAAGCGTGAGTACCACCCGATCACAACGATAGAAGACGTCATGACAAGGACGGACGGGTCAAAGTTCTTCACAGTGCTCGACGCTAACCAAGGTTACTTCCAGATAGGCCTAGATCTTGCCAGCCAGAGGTTAACCGCATTCAACACACCATTTGGGAGGTACATGTATAAACGCCTGCCCATGGGAATCTCGTCAGCGCCCGAGATCTACCAGCGTGCCATGAACGACATGTTTTCAGATATTGACGGAGTTGAGATAGTAATGGACGATATCCTGGTGCATGCAGCGACCAAAGAAACCCATGACCAGCGATTGGAACAAGTGTTAAAGAGATGCAGAGAGAAAAATCTGAGACTAAACCGACAGAAAACCAAGCTGTGTGCCGAAGAAGTCATATACATCGGACACAGGCTTACGAAGGACGGTGTGAAAATTGATGTCTCGAAGGTTAAAGCAGTGACTGATATGCCAGAGCCGACGTCTATCGCCAACGTCCAGACTCTACTAGGCATGGTGACGTACACATGTAAGTTCCTGCCAAACCTGTCGACTGTGACGGAGCCGCTTAGGAACCTCATCAAAGAAAGCAATGATGAAGGCTTCAAATTCTACTCCAACGATGCGCATAGAGCCGTCTTCAAAACTCTCAAGGAGATGATGACGAGTGCTCCAGTTTTGCGATACTACAGTTCAACAGAGCCCATAACTCTAAGCAGCGATGCGTCACAAGCTGGACTCGGTTCAGTTATTTTACAAGGAGGAAAGCCAGTTGCCTACGCTTCCAAGGCCCTCACCGAGACCGAGAAGAACTACAGCCAGATAGAAAAAGAGATGCTAGCCATCGTCTTTGGCTTCAAGAAATTCCACACTTATGTCTATGGAAGATCTGATGTCACAGTAGAAACTGATCACCTTCCATTAGTCAGAATTATGGACAAACCGCTACACCAAGTACCTCTACGGCTACAGAAAATGAGGATGGCTCTTCAACACTATGACTTCGACATCGTCGGAAAGTCGGGGAAAGACGTCCCAGTAGCGGATGCCCTCAGTCGTGCCTTCTTGCCAGCAACGGATACAAGACTCCTAAACAGCGTCAATTATCAAGATGTATTTGCTATAGAAGTTAGAGGCCTGAGAGCGTTCACCGAACCGAAGCAGAAGGAGTTGTGGGAGACGACAAAGAATGACAAAACATTACAAGAGCTCATAAAGGTGATAAAGCAAGGATGGCCAGAAAACAGGAAAAATGTGCCTCCAGAAGTATGTCCATATTGGGACTCACGTGATGAGTTAGCTGTGATGGATGAGATCGTGTTCAAGGGAGACAGAGTGGTAATTCCTAAAATCATGCAGAATTTGATCTTGAAGATTATTCACGAGTCGCATCTTGGCATCGTCAAGTGTAAGCAGATAGCACGCGATATAGTCTACTGGCCAGGAATGAACAGTCAAATCGAAGACATGATCAGTAAGTGTGCCGACTGTCAAGAAAATCGCCGACTACAGCAGAAAGAGCCAATCATTACACATGCTATACCTACAAGGCCATGGCAGACGATAGCAGCTGATTTACTTCAATGCTGCGATCGAGACTTCCTCGTAGTGACAGACTACTACAGTGATTTCATAGCAGTGGAAGAATTACAGGGAAATACCCACAGCCAGACAGTTATTGACAAATTATCAAAGATCTTCGCTGTGCATGGTATCCCAGAGAAGCTTTTAACAGACAACGGACCTCAGTTCCGGAGTCACAAGTTCACTGATTTCGTCCGAGACTGGAGTATTATCCACGAAACAAGTAGTCCTCTCTACCATCAGTCCAATGGGAAAGTAGAAAAGTCCAATCAGACTGTTCGCCACATGATGGAGAAAGTCAGTGGAGATCAAAGTAAGTTCTACTACAGTCTGCTGATGTTTGAAAATACACCCAATCCAGACACTTCCCCAGCCCAGAAGCTGATGTCCAGGAGAACAGCGACAAAACTGCCAACTGCACCAGTACTGCTAAAGCCTAAAGTAGTACCAAGTACACAAGTTACAGGTAACATACAACAAAGACAACAGAAGTACCGGAAAAACTATAACAGGAACGCAAAGGCACTTCCATCACTGAAACCTGGTGATACGGTTCGTGTCAGAGATGGTAAACATTGGAGACCAGCACAACTAGCTCCAAACCAGCCCTCTCAGCCAAGATCGCACAATGTGGAAACTGAAAATGGAAACATATGGAGAAGAAATAGACGTGACATTTTAAGGACGCAGGAGAAGAACATTTTCCATAGAGCTCCGAGAGACTTTGAGCCTGGTTCAAATAGTGCTGCTTCCCCAATCCCTCAAGATACACCTCAACCTGCTCCTAATCCAAATCCTAATGTCCAGGTTAGACAGGCCCTTAGACCTGCTCCAAGCCCCATTCCTTCCATTCCTCCAGGTCCCCAGGGTCTTCCACTAAGTTCTCCGCATGTTACGACACGCTCTGGTCGTGTCTCAAGGATGCCTTCCAGGTATCAGGATTATCAGATGTAAGTCAGAGAAAATTGTTAGTGACTGATATTGAATGTAGGTCACAGCTAGCTTTTGATGTTTAATTTTTTTTAAAAAATCCTGGATGGTTTTTACAGTAAAGTGTTTAATTGTGCTAAAATTGCCTAATCAAATATTTTTCAGAATTTTGTTAAATATGTCATATTTTTTTTCTGATATTAAAATTTGCTGATGTATTACCAATGCTCTAAATTTGCTGATGTATTGCCAATGCTCTAAATGATTGTTATAAAGAAAGGGAGATATTTTTGGTAAATTTTAAATTTCCATAATAACTGTTCAAATATCTATTTCTCCATGCAGTAGTATGTAAGTTTATGTAATGTGCATCTGTATGTAAACTACTATCTTTTTTATAAGAAGGGGAGATGTTATATATGTGAACGCACCCGCCTTAATGTAATAGAAGAACGCAACCGATTCTGCGCACTCCATAGCCACGCGCCATTGTAATAACTTCAATAAATATTATGTACAAGTTAATCTGCACTTGTTGTGGCTTATCAGTAACCTAAGGATGTAACATAGGGGAAAGGAATGTTATGATATAAGTGATTTAATCCTTTATTTATAATGAGGTTATCCCCTTTATTGCACCTCTCTTGTTTTCATTGTACATATACCCGCTGTTGTGTTTCGAACGTTCATATTGTTGAGCGGACCGGACCCCCGACCCCCACCTTCCAACAATAAACGGGAAGCCATGACTTCGTATTCTTATTGAGTCAAACCTCTACAGTAAGATTCCTGTCCAGCATCTCACTGGGGTCCCTGGGACAGAGCCGAAACAAAGCCTAAAAGAGTAGATGACCTTAGACCTGACAAAGATAGAGTAGGTCATCAAATTACTTTTATTTCACGTGGTCCTGGTTCCTGGTTCCTTATTGCTCACTCCGCAAAATAAGTTTGCGGGCACTCTATCTCTTTATAGATAGGTGCAAAGCTTCTAAGCTTATTCTTATTATTGTTATTAAGTTTATATCATCTGTGCCTTAAATAAATTAATATCATAATGAGATTCTCAATCTTTACTTTTATTCCCTTCTACTTTGAAATTGGATAGGATAACACCTTGCTATCATCAGTTTTGGCAACATTTTGTGGTAATCAGTTTGGGCTTCTTAAATTCTTCTTTTGTGGAGTTTTTCAGGCGTCTGGACTGAGTACAGTTTCCTCTTTTGCATTTGAGTGATGGTTAGTGAACTACGTCATCAAAATTTTAACAGGGTGTTTGTGCCTTGAGTGATAGCGCTCCTTTCCTCCCCTGCTGAGATTTTAGGACACGACTTGACAATTAAATAAAAGACACACATTTCTCCACAGTATATGTATAATGCCTTGGTCTGAAGTGTCCTTACCAGTCCCTTTACAACGTGTTTCACTTAGGGCCAAGATATTCAAACTATATTTCATGAATTCATTCTCCACTTGCTATAACATCCCAATCTGATTCATGGTTCTAACATTCCAATGACCTATTTTCAATTTTTCTGTAGAATTTATAAACCAGGAAATTCTTAGCACCCTGCTGAGACTAGGGGCCATTCTGTCTTGTCTTTCCATGACTGACTAAATCCATAGAGGATTCATTGGCTAGATAACAACAAAGGATAGCCAGTTCCTTGTGATGTGCAAGCCCTATATAACTAAGACAAGGGATACCTACTGGTCCATACTAATTCTAGTAAGATCAACTGCCAGGCATCAGGAGTAACAGCCGAAGAGACAGTTTATCCTTCGCCTTAAACCGAATCCATCACCCTTCTGCCAGTGACTTCATCAAGATTTATTTGAGCCACTTCCTCCACGACCAACGCTCTCATTACTGCACCGAGTTGTTCATCTGCTTATACGAGTATAACCGTTGGAAAACATAGATTGCAAAGATATACCTCCTAGCACGGTCAACATACACTGTATACACACACACACACACACATATATATATATATATATATATATGTACATATATATATATATATATGTACATATATATATATATATATATATATAGCCTATATAACCACAAAACATCTAAAAGATGAAGTAGAGAAATTTCAAATGGAAAAAAAGATCTTATGCAAATACTAGTTAATTCAGGAATGAAAAGGACAATAATTTTCCGTGAACTTTATTACATTTGAAGCAATTATAATGGCTGAGAGAGAGAGAGAGAGAGAGAGAGAGAGAGAGAGAGAGATTTTGATGTTGTCTATAGTTCGACGTTTGTTTTATTACCCACAATCTAAGAAGGCTGCTGGCAACAAAGAATCAAAAGACTTGTGAAATACGCAGATATTCATATAATTTGTCGTCGTGCAAACGAGACTGACAATATTAATGGTAAAATCAACTTATTTTCCCTTCTCTGTTTATTAAAATCGTGATTACAAACTCTTGCATAATCTATTGTTCAATTTAGAACAAAGATTTTCAATCAGAAGTTGTGTTATGTTGGCGAAGAAGGTTTTACCTTCGACTGCTAAAGCCTAAAAACTGCAAATCGAATTTCCTACGTATACAGTTGCAAATGCTCTCTCTCTCTCTCTCTCTCTCTCTCTCTCTCTCTCTCTTCCAAAAGCTTAGTTGTATCAAACCTAAGCTTTCTATCTATCTATCTATATTAGAAAATGAAACAGATTAATAACCTCTTTATATTATAATTGTTGATTTTACTTATGTGGAAAAGATAATTTACGAATTAATATTGGAACGCAAATGACAACGTTTCGTTCTAAATTTATTCATTTATTGTTGAATTAAGGTGACAATTACCACATGTATGATCTATTTGACAAGAAATATATTTTCAAAAAGTATAACTTTAAGTAAATCAAATATTTAATTTCAAAAAATATGTGTTTATAAGCTTATAATGATGAAAATGAACAATGATAATAATTGGTGTAAAAAGAACTTCTCTCTTTTGTTGTTGTCTTCAAGTGAACCAACAAAGGAGGAACGAACGAAAAGACAGTGAACTTTGATCGTGGCAGTTTTTGGACTTTTTGTCAAAGTATGTATACTTTTCGTTGGTATAATATACAATATTCATTTCGAAGTGCATGGTTAATCAAATAATGAAATCGAGAAAGTTTTTTTGAAGTATTTTTTAAAGTTAAATCTTGTATGACTCCCACGATGTTGCTCACTATGAGCTTATAATAAGTAAGCTTTGGTTATAAAGGGAACAAACAAAAGTGTAAGTGACCTAAATAATAATAATAATAATAAGGCTCTCTCTATTTAACCTAACCTAGTTATTAACATTTAGGCCCTTCTTAAGGTCCCATATAGCCGTAATCATACAGACAGGTGGCCGCTATCATACATACATATACACCCCATGGTATTATTATAGACGAGGACAGGAAAAACTTTACTATTAAAGAAATGGTGTTAGGTTTCGAAAAACTCCTGTTTTCTTCAGAAGTGACCTTTATTTCTATCGCAAATAAATAGTTGATAAGAGATAGGCATACCCTAATATATCAAACAGTAATGCTGGTCTACCCAGTGAGAACTGGGGGGTTTTATTATAGCTACAGACGGGGAAAGTTTTCGGTAATTTTGTATATTATTCCATGGTGTGATTTCGCACAAGAAATATATGATTTCCTATAGCAAATAACGTGATTTAACCGGTTTTGATGATCATTTCAATCGCAAACAAACAGATCAACCAATTCGGTTAGTTATAAGTTGACGAATTGGTTGATGTTATTACGGATGAAATGAATGAGAAAACCAGTTAAATCACGATATCTACTATAGGAAATCATATTTTTCAATATTAATCTTACCCGATGATCATGTAGCTGTCAACTCCGTTGCCCGACAGAAATCTACGGTCGGGATACGCCAGCGATCGCTATCCAGGTGGGGGTGTACACAACAGCGCCATCTGTGAGTAGGTACTCAAGTACTTCTTGTCAACAAGAACTCAATTTTTCCTCTGTCGTGCCGCCGGCAAGACCTACTTGGATACGCTGTTGATTCTGGAGTTGTTGTTCACGATTTGGTGATGTATTTACTCTAGAGTTTAGCCTTCGCTATTCAGGAAGCTTTATCATTAGCTTAGCAAGCTTTTGGAATTAATTTGGATTAATTGTTAACGAACTTTGCTAGATTTTGGAATTCCCCCTTGACTACTTCTAAATTCAAGATGTCTGACCAGTCTCAAGTCCCTAAATACAGGCAGTGTAGTGTTAGGACTTGTGCTAGGCGTCTTCCGAAGGCCTCTTTAGATCCTCACACCGTTTGTTTCAATTGTAGGGGTAAAACCTGTCAATTGGAAGATCGATGTGGGGAATGTGCTGGGCTTTCGGAATTCGATTTTTCAATATTAATCTTACCCGATGATCATGTAGCTGTCAACTCCGTTGCCCGACAGAAATCTACGGTCGGGATACGCCAGCAATCGCTATCCAGGTGGGGGTGTACACAACAGCGCCATCTGTGAGTAGGTACTCAAGTACTTCTTGTCAACAAGAACTCAATTTTTCCTCTGTCGTGCCGCCGGCAAGACCTACTTGGATACGCTGTTGATTCTGGAGTTGTTGTTCACGATTTGGTGATGTATTTACTCTAGAGTTTAGCCTTCGCTATTCAGGAAGCTTTATCATTAGCTTAGCAAGCTTTTGGAATTAATTTGGATTAATTGTTAACGAACTTTGCTAGATTTTGGAATTCCCCCTTGACTACTTCTAAATTCAAGATGTCTGACCAGTCTCAAGTCCCTAAATACAGGCAGTGTAGTGTTAGGACTTGTGCTAGGCGTCTTCCGAAGGCCTCTTTAGATCCTCACACCGTTTGTTTCAATTGTAGGGGTAAAACCTGTCAATTGGAAGATCGATGTGGGGAATGTGCTGGGCTTTCGGAATTCGATTTTAACGAATTCCTAAAAAATGCACGTAGGTTAGAGAAGGAGAGAATCAGGAGGAGTTCTTCTCGCTCTGTGGATTTTTCCTCTCCCCATGCCCCTCAACCTTTTCCTTCCCCTGTGGTGGTGACTCCCGAACCTGCTACTAGTGCTCAGCCATCCATGGCGGATATGTTGCGTGCCATTCAGGCTCTAGGTGACCGAGTGGAGTCATTGGCTAATGACCGTAATCAGCTCTTGGCAGATGTCAGAGAGCTGAAAGCGAAAAGTGCAGTGGGAAGTGTTAGTGCTAGTGATGTGAAAAGTGTCAGTGCTAGTGATGTGAAAAGTGTCAGTGTCAGTGTTGCGCATGAGGGTACATCTGTGCGTGCCAGTCGTCCTCCCAGTCCGGGACCTCTTGCAAGCTCCCAAGCCCAGGGGAGAAGCAATGTCGAAGGACCAAAGGGTTCGGCAGGCCTTGATCGGCGCACGGATGTATCCTCAGTGGTTGCGGACGTATCTGTTCAAGATCGTCCCATCCACAAACAGACGAATGAGCCCTTACATTCCTCGTCTGTGGAAGAAGTTTCCAGGAGGAAACGATGGACCAAGGTCTCACGACCGCTCAAACGTAAGGTCCCTTCCGAGCGAGTCCAACGGCCCAGGTGTAGCCACTGGGTCAGTTCGGACTCGCTGCAGTCATCTGATGACTGCACACCTCCCAAGAGAGGTAGAGTGGTTCCACAACAGGCCTCTGCTCCGTCTGTTGTTGCTCCAACCACGGTAGACCCTAAGTGGTCCATGCTGCAGACTATGCAGTCTCAGCTTGCGGCATTCATGCAGGAGTATCATGCTGAGAAGGTTAACACTGCACCTGTTAACCTACAACCCGCCGAGGTTGTGCGCTCAGCAGATACTGCGGCTGCCTGCTCCCACACTCCACCTGTGAGAGCTCCACCACCGATGCGCAGTCCTCCCTGCCAGACGCATGTTCTTGCTGCTGTAGAGCTGCCGGGTTCCAGCACTATGCAGCTTTCTCCGCAACCCATGCGGCATGCGCCGCATACCATACAGCATGCTCCGCATACCATACAGCATGCTCTGCTACCCACCGCAGCCCCTCCCACGCACCAACACTCTGCTTTTGTTGTTGCCAGCTCGCAGACAGACCAGCAGCGGCATGATGTTGGATCCGCAGCTACGCATGCACCCGTTCTGCCGGATTCAGCCGTTCAGCTTTCTGCTCTACCTTTGCCACTTCCTACTCAGCTTTCGGATGATGGAGTATCGGATGACGAAGCTGCACACTTGGATGAGCCACACTCTGACTTTGAAGGGCCCAAGTCTACGCCTCCCTCCTTAGACTTTCGTAAAGTCCTTGCCTTGTTCAGGGACTTATATCCTGAGCAGTTTGTGTCTGCAACCCCTCGCTCTCCTCCCTCCGAGTTTGCTCTGGGCATGCAGTCTGCTGCGCCTGCTTTCACCAAGCTTGTTCTCGCACGATCTTCTAAGAGAGCTTTGAGGGTTATGGGAGAGTGGTTGCATTCCAAGAAGCAACTGGGAAAGACTGCATTCATCTTTCCGCCTACCAAGCTTGCTTCCAAGTCGAGCGTCTGGTATGCCACGGGAGAGGAACCCGGCTTGGGAGTTCCTGCCTCTGCCCAGGGCGACTTCTCAAGTCTGGTTGACTCTCCCCGCAGGTTGGCTATGAGACGATCGAAGATCTGCTGGTCCTTTTCCGATATGGATCATCTGTTGAAGGGAGTCTTTCGTGCCTTCGAGATCTTCAACTTCCTCGATTGGTGTTTGGGAGCCTTAAGCAGGAAGACTTCCCCTTCAGATAGGGACTCTGCCATGCTGATCATGTCCAGCATGGACAAAGCCATCCGGGATGGGTCTGGTGAACTTGCGGCTTCGTACGTGTCGGGAGTGCTCAAGAAGAGAGAACATCTTTGCTCCTTATCGGCTGGTATCACTCCTTGCCAGAAGTCAGAGTTGTTGTTTGCTCCTCTCTCCAAGTGTCTGTTTCCGGAGGAGCTGATTAAGGGGATGGCTGCCTCTCTTATCCAGAAGGATACCCATGATCTGATGGCATCTTCTGCACGTAAGGCTAAAACCTTACCTTCCGTGCCTAGACCCTTCCGCCCTGCAGCAGTGGACACTCCTGCAACTCGGTTCATCCCGCCCTTTCGTGGCAGAACCTCCAGCAGAGGAGGTACCCGTGCCGACAGTCACCGTGGCAAATCCAAGAAGGGTTCCAAGTCCGCAAAAGGCAAGTTCTGACTTTCTTCCTCTCCAGACAGCAGTGGGAGCCAGACTCAAGACCTTCTGGCAAGCTTGGGAGAGCAGAGGTGCAGACGCTCAGTCTGTGAAGTGGCTAAGGGAGGGATACAGAATTCCGTTCTGCCGCAGTCCCCCTCTAGCTACATCTCCCATCAACCTCTCTCCCAACTACAAGGAGAAGGACAAGAGGCTAGCGTTGCAACAAGAGGTGTCGCTCTTGCTACAAAAGGAAGCGGTAGTCATAGTCCGGGACCATCAATCCCCGGGCTTCTACAACCGTCTCTTCCTGGTAGCGAAGAAGACAGGAGGTTGGAGACCGGTGCTGGACGTCAGTGCTCTCAATGCTTTTGTCACCAAGCAGACGTTCACGATGGAGACGACGAAGTCGGTCCTAGCAGCGGTCAGGCAGGAGGACTGGATGGTCTCGTTAGACCTGAAAGACGCGTACTTTCACGTCCCCATCCATCCAGACTCCCAACCTTTCCTAAGGTTCGTCTTTGGAAAGGTTGTGTACCAGTTCCAAGCCCTGTGCTTTGGCCTAAGCACGGCACCTCTTGTGTTTACCAGACTGATGAGGAATATTGCGAAATTCCTTCACTTGGCAGACATCAGAGCCTCCCTCTATTTAGACGACTGGCTTTTAAGAGCTCCAACAAGTCGTCGCTGTCTGGAGAATCTCAGATGGACTATGGATCTGACCAAGGAACTGGGCCTCCTGGTCAATATAGAGAAGTCCCAGCTCGTCCCATCCCAGACCATTGTCTATCTGGGTATGGAGATTCAGAGTCGAGCTTTTCGGGCTTTTCCGTCGGCCCCAAGGATCAATCAAGCCCTAGAATGCATCCAGAGCATGCTGAGAAGGAACCGATGTTCAGTCAGGCAGTGGATGAGTCTAACAGGGACACTTTCATCGCTGGCCCTGTTCATCGAGTTAGGGAGACTCCACCTCCGCCCCCTTCAGTATCATCTAGCTGCTCACTGGATAAAGGACATGACGCTAGAGACGGTCTCAGTTCCTGTTTCCGAAGAGATGAGGTCTACTCTAACGTGGTGGAAGAACAGCATTCTTCTCAAGGAAGGTCTACCATTGGCTGTTCAGACACCCGACCACCGTCTCTTCTCGGACGCATCGGACACGGGCTGGGGTGCGACACTGGACGGACAGGAATGCTCGGGCACATGGAATCAGGAGCAAAGGACACTTCACATCAATTGCAAGGAGTTGTTGGCGGTTCATCTGGCCTTGATAAACTTCAAGTCCCTCCAGCTAAACAAGGTGGTGGAGGTGAACTCCGACAACACCACAGCCTTGGCTTACATCTCCAAGCAAGGAGGGACTCATTCGAGGAAGTTGTTCGAGATCGCAAGGGACCTCCTCATTTGGTCAAAAGATCGTAAGCTTTCGCTGGTAACGAGGTTCATTCAGGGCGATATGAATGTCATGGCAGATCGCCTCAGCCGGAAGGGTCAGGTCATCCCCACAGAGTGGACCCTTCACAAGAATGTTTGCAGCAGACTATGGGCCCTGTGGGGTCAGCCAACCATAGATCTATTCGCTACCTCGATGACCAAGAGGCTCCCGATGTACAGTGAACCCTCGCTACTTCGCGGTTCGACAATCGCGGATTCACCACTTCGCGGGGTTTTCCCATAACCCATATATATATACATATCGCGGATTTTCCGGAAAATTCGAAAATACCGCGAAATCTGAAGATAACCAAATACGATATTTTGTTACCTGTAATTCCATTAATACTGTAATTAGTAATATCTGCTCTTACTGATTGTTCATTGCATTACATATGATATATAATTCAGCACAGAAAGAAATAAAACACGAAAAGAGAATGTGATCATACGATAATTCAGTACGTAGTAAAATTAAATCGAACATGAAACGCAAATCAGATGCAGTCATACCATATTAGAATGGTGTGTACTGAATGGATGTGCTTCTTTTCCATGAATCTTTTGTATGTATACGTACGTAGTACAGTACTGCATCCAATAATATTCTTTGTTGCAAAAATCACATTTCGAATACTGTAAGCGTACGAGAGAGAGAGAGAGAGAGAGAGGCGTAAAATAGCGTACGTAAATTTTTATTATTATTGTTATTATTATTATTATTGTTGTTGTTGTTAATAAAATTATTATTGTTATTATTATTAATCATTATTATTATTATTATTACTGTACAGTATTATTATCATTATTTATTATTATTACGGTACTGTATTGTACTTAATCTACGTACGTTCAGTATGCGCGGGGGCATCTTCTATGAGTAACCAACGCGCCATAGTAGTAAGACGGGTTGTGATTGGTTCAAGCGCTGATAGATGACGAATCAAAACTCAAGTTTTGTTATCTAGCCTGTGATTGGTGTTTTGCCCGCATCTTCTACCCGCAGCATCAAAGTTCTCGCGGGGCTGCATCGTTCACTTTCTCTTTCCGTGTATTGCTGAGTAGACGTTCTTAAGTTTGTGAAGTTTAATCTGTGCTGTGTGCGACTGTTTTAAGTTGAACTTTTTGTTAAACTTTCTGTTACAATGCCTCCCAAGCGTTCTGCTTCTAGTAAGGCTGGTAGTGAGCCTAAACGCCACCGAAGAATGATGACGATAGCTGAGAAGGTTACGCTTCTCGACATGTTAAAAGATGGTAGAAGTTACGCGGCCGCCGGCCGCCATTTTGGCATCAACGAATCCACCGTTCGCTACATCAAGAAGGACGAGGCGAACATTAGAAAGACTGCTGCAATCACCTTTAGCAGATCAGCGAAGCGAGTCGTTACAACGCGTAATAAAACGATCGTACGCATGGAAGGTGCTTTAGCTGTGTGGATTGCCGACTGCCGGAAGAAGAACATAGCGTTGGATACGAACACCATCCAAACAAAGGCTTTGAGCTTATATGAGAATTTTGCTGCAAAGGAACCTAAAGAGGACGACGGCAACCATGCTGAAGATGATGATGATGCAGATGATCCTCAACCAGGGACATCCACTGATTCCCAGCCTCAGAAACGTTTTTCCGCAAGCAAAGGATGGTTCGCGAAGTTTCAGAAACGCTTCGCCCTGAAAAGCGTTTCCCTGCATGGGGAGTCTGCTTCCGCTGACACTGCCGCTGCTGAAACTTACGTGAACCAGACTTTCAAGAACATTATCGCTGAAGGTGGATACAAGCCGGAACAAGTCTTTAATATGGATGAAACCGGCTTGTTTTGGAAGAGAATGCCGTCGCGAACTTTCCTGTTCAAAGAGGAAGCCAAAGCCTCTGGCTTTAAGGCATTCAAGGATCGCGTTACCCTCGTGATGTGTGGCAATGCTGCTGGATTTTTGTTAAAGCCGGGGCTTATTTATAAGTCGAAAAATCCTCGCGCTTTGAAAAATAAAAATAAGAATCTCCTTCCCGTGTACTGGATGCATAATCAAAAAGCATGGATTACGAAGATGCTGACCTCCAACTGGTTCCACCAGTGTTTCATCCCGCAAGTCCATGAATATCTCTTAGAGAAGGGCTTGCCATTCAAGATCCTTCTCCTTATGGATAACGCTGGTGGACACGCAACTGACCTGTCGCGTGAGGGCGTTCAGGTTGAGTTCCTGCCACCCAACACCACGTCATTAATTCAACCAATGGACCAGGGGGTTATCAGGACGTTCAAGGCCCTCTACACGAAGAATACCTTGGCGGACCTCGTTGCGTGTGTGGATGCTGCCCAAGATGACGAGGATGAAGACTTCAACTTGAAGGCGTACTGGCGGCAGTACACCATAGCCACGTGCCTGCAGAATATTCAAAAGGCACTTCAAGAGATGAAACCTGCAACCGTAAATGCGAGCTGGAAGAAGCTGTGGCCCGATATTGTTTACGACGACAAGGGATTTACTCCGTCGGAAATCCAACACTCTGCAATACGGAAATCTGTGCAGTTGGCTGCCATAATTGGGGGTGACGGGTTTGGCGACATGACGACTGAAGACGTCGACGAGTTGTTGGACTGCCATTCCCAGCCCCTAACTGACGCAGACCTCGAAGACCTGACGAAATCGGCAAGTGAGGAAGAGAGTGAGGGTACCCAGGAAGAGACCCAAGAAAATGTCGAAGAAACGGGCTTAACATTAGAACGGCTTGCCAAGTTCTGCAACCATATGAAGGAGGCGAAAGAAATGTTACAAGAGTGGGACGAGGATATGGTTCGCTCGATGCAATTCTGCAACAAGGTTGATGACATCACGACTCCCTACAGGATGCTCTTGGATCGAAAAAAGAAGCAGCGGCAACAACTTCCGATCACAATGTTTTTTCAGCCTCGCAAAAAAGAGCCAGTTCCTCCTGCTAGTACGCCTTCGGAAGAAATTGAAGAAGTTGAAGAGGTGTCCCAGGAAAAGACACCTCCGTCTGAAGAGACGTAAAATACTATCATTGACTGCACAGTAGAACACATCATCAGCTTCATCATCATCATTTCTACTGTGCAGCAAATTCATCGCCATCGTCATTCAAGTTTTTCTTGAACTTCTTTCGTGGTTAGTACAGTAACAATCTTTATTTTTTACTTTAACCTGTTTTATAGTTTAGTAATGTACGTACTGTATGCATTAAGTTAAAGGGAAGGTTTTAAAAGTCTACATGTTGTAACCTATCATATTTTTTTTGTTTAAAATTTACATTTACGTACGTAAAACAATCTCTCTCTCTCTCTCTCTCTCTCTCTCTCTCTCTCTCTCTCTCTCTCTCTCTCTCTCTCTCTCTCTCTCGTAAATTGTTTTCCTGCTTTGCTACGTACATGTACTGTATAATTTATATTTGTAAGGTAACATATTTTGTAAATGCTTTTACTGTAAATACTGTATGTACTGTATCATTATTTATCACTATCATCATGCGCGTTAAATGCCTTGTTTGTTCTGAGCGTGGTTGTTTACTGAGCGTACACGCCGTCGTTTCAGGCGGCGTCATAAAGAAAAAGATTTCATTTGGAAGTCCTAAGAAAAATACGTAAACTAAAACATTGGTAATAAAAAAATCAACATACAGTACTGTGTAATCAATATAATCGATGCAAAAACTAACCTATACGTACATATATGTGTACACTAAATGAGTTTGTTTCTTCATTATGATCAGAGATGAACGTAAACAAAACATTGGTTGCCATT
Organism: Palaemon carinicauda; assembly: GCF_036898095.1. Lineage (NCBI taxonomy): Eukaryota > Metazoa > Arthropoda > Malacostraca > Decapoda > Palaemonidae > Palaemon > Palaemon carinicauda. The sequence continues at coordinate 42,556,276 of NC_090767.1, forward strand.
TTTTATCGTGCTTTTTAGGTGTTTAGGAAACACATGATATAAAATCGCCTTTAATATTTGTGCCTGTTTTAGTTTAGGGTGCTGTAGTACATGCATTAAGTGTTCTGTACATTAAAGGGTGGTTTGTTAACAGTACTACGTACAAGGGAAGGTTTTAAAAGTCCGAATATACATGTTAAATAAATAGGTAAATATGCTGTCACTACTTCGCGGATTTTCACCTATCGCGCCCGCGTCTGGAACCTATCTACCGCGATAAACGAGGGTTCACTGTATTGTTCTCCGATTCCAGACCCAGCAGCAGTTCACGTGGATGCCTTTCTGCTGGATTGGTCCCATCTCGACCTGTATGCGTTCCCGCCGTTCAAGATTGTCAACAGGGTACTTCAGAAGTTCGCCTCTCACAAAGGGACACGGCTGACGTTGGTTGCTCCCCTCTGGCCCGCGAGAGAATGGTTCACCGAGGTACTGCAATGGCTAGTCGACGTTCCCAGGACTCTTCCTCTAAGAGTGGACCTTCTGCGTCAACCTCACGTAAAGAAGGTACACCCAAACCTCCACGCTCTTCGTCTGACTGCCTTCAGACTATCGAAAGACTCTCAAGAGCTAGAGGCTTTTCGAAGGAGGCAGCCAGAGCGATTGCCAGAGCAAGGAGGACATCCACTCTCAGAGTCTATCAGTCTAAATGGGAAGTCTTCCGAAGCTGGTGCAAGGCCAATGCAGTTTCCTCAACCAGTACCACTGTAACCCAGATTGCTGACTTCCTGTTACATCTAAGGAACGTAAGATCCCTATCAGCTCCTACGATCAAGGGTTACAGAAGTATGTTGGCAGCGGTATTCCGCCACAGAGGCTTGGATCTTTCCACCAACAAAGATCTACAGGACCTCCTTAGGTCTTTTGAGACCTCAAAGGAACGTCGGTTGTCCACTCCAGGCTGGAATCTAGACGTGGTTTTAAGGTTCCTAATGTCATCAAGATTTGAACCGCTCCAATCAGCCTCTTTTAAGGACCTCACATTAAAAACTCTTTTCCTCGTGTGCTTAGCAACAGCTAAAAGAGTAAGTGAGATCCACGCCTTCAGCAGGAACATAGGTTTTACATCTGAAACGGCTACATGTTCCTTGCAGCTCGGTTTTTTGGCTAAAAACGAGCTTCCTTCCCGTCCTTGGCCTAAGTCGTTCGAGATCCCAAGCCTGTCCAACTTGGTGGGGAACGAACTAGAGAGAGTACTTTGCCCAGTTAGAGCTCTTAGGTACTATTTAAGAAGGTCAAAGCCATTACGAGGACAATCAGAAGCTTTATGGTGTGCTATCAAGAAGCCTTCTCTACCGATGTCTAAGAACGCAGTTTCTTACTACATCAGGCTTCTGATTAGAGAAGCACACTCTCATCTGAAGGAAGAAGACCTTGCTTTGCTGAAGGTAAGGACACATGAAGTGAGAGCTGTTGCTACTTCAGTGGCCTTCAAACAGAACCGTTCTCTGCAGAGTGTTATGGATGCAACCTATTGGAGAAGCAAGTCAGTGTTCGCATCATTCTATCTCAAAGATGTCCAGTCTCTTTACGAGAACTGCTACACCCTGGGACCATTCGTAGCAGCGAGTGCAGTAGTAGGTGAGGGCTCAGCCACTACATTCCCATAATCCCATAACCTTTTTAACCTTTCTCTTGAATACTTTTTATTGTTGTTCTTTTGGTTGTACGGTAGGCTAAGAAGCCTTCCGCATCCTGGTTGATTTGGCGGGTGGTCAAATTCTTTCTTGAGAAGCGCCTAGGTTAGAGGTTGTGATGAGGTCCTTTAGTATGGGTTGCAGCACCTAGGAGTCGTTCAGCATCCTAAGAGGACCGCTAGGCTCAGTAAGGAAGACGTACTTAAAAAAGGCAGAGTAATAGTTCAAGTCGACTTCCTTACCAGGTACTTATTTATTTTATGTTTGTTATTTTGAATAACTGATAAAATGAAATACGGGATACTTAGCTTCTTTGTTAACATGTATGCTGGTCTCCACCCACCACCCTGGGTGTGAATCAGCTACATGATCATCGGGTAAGATTAATATTGAAAAATGTTATTTTCATTAGTAAAATAAATTTTTGAATATACTTACCCGATGATCATGAATTAAAGAACCCGCCCTTCCTCCCCATAGAGAACCAGTGGACCGAGGAGAAAATTGAGTTCTTGTTGACAAGAAGTACTTGAGTACCTACTCACAGATGGCGCTGTTGTGTACACCCCCACCTGGATAGCGATCGCTGGCGTATCCCGACCGTAGATTTCTGTCGGGCAACGGAGTTGACAGCTACATGATCATCGGGTAAGTATATTCAAAAATTTATTTTACTAATGAAAATAACATATTTCCTGTGCGAAATCACACAATGAAATACAATACAAATGAACCATATAAATATTAACATTGTTGACATATATACTGAGTTAAAATATATAAACAACAGATGTAGGGGACGATAACATTAGCAACGTTACCAATGGTTGACAGAACTACCAACGATGACGAATGGTACACATATAACTATTAAACAATAAATAAATAAATAAATAAAAAGTACCAAAAGGCCACAGAACCTAACAAACCCACCTAACCTTGCCTAGAAGTACCCCGGTCACAAAACTCATATAATAAGCATTGGGGAATGACTTACTTTGATTCACAGTACTACCAACGGTGACGAATGGAACACAGAACTACCAATGACACGATGTCATTACTAGTGGCAGAAATGATAAATATTTCCATTCGAATATTAAATAACTTTTCCATATAACTGTTACACAATATATAAATAGTACAGAAAGACCACAGAACCTAACAAACCCACCTAACCTTGCCTAGAAGTACCCCGGTCACAAAACACGTATAATGGCTATTGAGGAATGACTTACTTTTATGAAGAAAACGTCGAAGTATTCGGTAACCTGGGGAAAAGAAACTTCTCCAATCGACACTAGTTTTCGAAGATATGTCGATACCATCCATGAGGGTCTCATGGTCCGAATGTTTATGCAAAAAGTGGATGGCACATAATATTATCTTCCATGGGGGTAGACGACTTTTGCCCAAAAAAGTACCTTTATAGGCAGTAACGGTATAACCACAACGGAGTTTCTTCTTAGTTTTACGAATGATGGATTCAGAATTGCAATAAAACACGTGAATGTCTTGCCTATAAGATAAAGAAACCGCACTTGTAATTCAGAACACCTCACCAGGACAAAGGTTACAACGGGAAAGGCATTGGAACAAAGCCTGTGAAAAGACCGCTAATAGGGATAAAGGAAGTGGGGGGGTAGGGAGATATCTGCATAGGCCTAAGGTGGTGATTGGTTAAGGGAAAAACAAAGATGATCATACCGAGAATTAACTGGATAAAAAAACTAGTCCAGAGTAAGTATTTATGTGCAACCAGGAAGAGAGAAAGAAATAACCAAACAAATAAACCCAATATAGGAAGGTAAAATGGAATGAATGATAAATAATATTGAATGGGAATAACAAATGAGAAAATAACACGGAAATAAAATGAGTAATTGGGGAGAGGAAACTCCTGCGTAGGGGGGGGGGGATATATGCGCAGGTCGGAAACTGATGAAACGAACGAATGTACAAATGGGAAAGGAAATAACCAAACAAATAAACCCAATATAGGAAGGTAAAATGGAATGTATGATAAATAATATTGAATGGGAATATAAAATGAGAAAATAATACGGTAATAAAAAGAGTAATTTGGGAGAGAAACTCCTGCGCAGGGAGGTTATATATGGGCAGGTCGGAAACTGGTGCGAACGAACGAACGTACAAATGGGTGCTAATGTTAGCAAGGAATGCTAACATTTGATCTACATCAGGTATGGAATGCTAACATTTAAACTACATCAGGCGTTGGCAGCACTGGTTACTGTATTACTACAAGAAATAACCTTTCAAACGGCTCCTCCCAAATATATCCAGTTATACTGTTTTGTATTTTCCTACGGTTATAATAAATACAAGAAGGGAATGTATAGAGAAGAAAAGGACTGATTTACGGTTATATATCGGTTCCCCAGTATGTTTTCCCACCCAAAACCCCGAGTTCCCACTGGGGGTCCCCCATTATCGGAGGATATAGATGTATATATATTTCTGAAACTATTAATTTACGACGGGAACGAGTGTTATTTTCGAAGGGAGCGTACTTTTTCCTATAAGATTAAGTAGTTGGAATCCTAGGTTACATTGCCATGGAATAAACTACAATGAAACCAAGTTTTCCAACTACAAAACAGCTATTTCCAAGAAAAAAAAAAAAACGCCTGTTTCCTTAAAAAATGACACCTGTTTTCACAGCAAATGAATATTTAGTGAAAAAATGTTGATACATATACACACGTGTAGAGTATGTATGTGTGTGAGCCCCAGGCTAACTGTTACATTTTTCATTTGTTTGTTGACATTCTATAAAGTGGTTGTATTCGCTCTCGTTCATTCGTGTGTACATGAGAGTTAACCAGTTTTAGAACTTCTGCGCACAAGCCCAGCCCCCCTTTGTTTTTGAGCAGTAGGATTAATCTTTTTCTTATAAGCCTTCCTCATTTTTACCCGCAACATTCAAGTATTTGACTCTTCTATTACCGTATGTATGTATTCTTTGTTGCAATACCTACGTGTACCTATTTCTTTTTACTCAACATTCAAGTATACTGCGAGACTTGACGCTCATAATACTACTTGTATATATTCGTTGATGCAATACCCATGTTTGCATTTCTCATTTTCTCAAGTTTAAAGTCATTTCCTCCGTCCTTACAACATTTGTTCCGTAACCGAAATACAAACCACGCTATTTACAAAGGGTATTACTTTTAGCGCAGCTGAAATGACGAGCCAATAGTTTTTAACGAGGGTTAATTACCCCCGCGCTAGTTAGCGGGGGGTGGGGAAGGGTAGCTTGCTACCCCTCCCCCCTCCACACACCCGTGACTTGCTTCACTTCACTTTTGGCTCGGCGGTGATCAGACGTGTCTGTTCATTGCCTTCGTGACAGCCTTTAATTTTCTGCTTTTTCTTTTCAGCTTGTGTGATTGGTTGGAAGTTGACCTTCAGTTATTTTCTTTTATTTACTATGCGTACATGCCCTGGAGTTGCCGGCCGTCCTTGTGGGACTTTCATGTCGGACGTTATTACGGATCCTCACACCCTCTGCCCTCAATGTCGGGGCCGACGGTGCGACCAGGATAACATGTGCCGTGAGTGCAGGGAGTGGTCTGCCTCCCAGTGGGAGAGGTTTGGCCGTCGGCGTAAGAAGAAGTCCAAGAGAGACCGTTCTCCTCCGGGGTTAGCCTTGAAGGAGGAAGGTTCTCGGGACTCTTCTTCCGCCGCCCAAACCTCCTCCGAAGCTCCCCCTCGTCCGCCTCCTAAGGAGAGTCGTCCGAGTGGGAGCGCAGGCCCTTGTTCTGTTTCCCTACCTTCGGTGGGGGGAGAGGGCGTCGCCTCCCATAGCGAGGCGGTTCCCCCTCCTCCTCTGGGGGAGGTTATTGATAATAATGCCTTATCCAGTGATGATCTTTTACAGATTTGGTCGTCCCTGGGGGTTAAGGGCTTGCCCTCCAGGGTCGCTCTTATTGACCTTGTCTCGTTGGGGGCCGCTGTTAAACAGTCGCCGGTGGTAGCGGAGGTAGACCCTCTGTCTATTGTCGACGTCGTGGTGACAGAGGCCTCCGACGTGGCTGGGCCTTCCGACGCAGGTGCTGTTGCTGGTGATGATGCTCAAGGCTCTCCTCCTCCTTCCGTGCATCCTTCGAAGGGGGAAGTGAGTCCTTCGGTCTCGACTGCTGCCCAGCTTCCTTCTGAGGGAAGTGTTTTGACGGAGACTCCCCTTTGGAGGACCGATGGTCCCGACGATCTCCCCCGAGGCCGCCTCCGCCGTAAGGCTCACCGCCCTCTACGCCTCAAGTGCCTCCCTTCCCCTTACAGGGGGACTAAGAGGCGCCTTTTTGGGTCTTCGTCCTCCGGGGAGGACTCTCCTCGTCAGCCTCAACCGACTGCTCCGCCCTCCTTGAACCTCTCTGCAGACCGCTCACCATCTCCTGCCGGATCTTCGCCTTCTGGGAACTCGTCACCCGACGGGCAACGGTCCCTTCGGGGCTAAGGGATTCTTCCCTTACGCGAACAGGGCTAGCGCACAAGCGCTCTCCTGCTCGCCAGCGCTCTCCTGCTCGCCAGCGCTCTCCTGCTCGCCAGCGCTCTCCTGCTCGCCAGCGATCTCCTGCTCGCCAAGACTCTCCTGCTCGCCGATGCTCACCTGCTCGTCGGCTCTCTCCTGATGTTCACCCCCCTCGCCAGCGCTCTCCTGCTCGTCAGCTCTCTTCCGAGCGTCAGCGCTCATTTGAGGACCATCGCCCTGCGGTCTCTGACCACCCTTTAGTTCCTGCTGAACTCCCTGCTCACCATCCACCTGGTCCTGTGGCTACGCAACATCGTGCTGCGCGTGTGTCAGAAACACATGTTCGCCAACGCGCCAGCGATCTTCCCGTTCCTACTCGTGAACGCGCCGCACCACCTGTCCTCTCACAGGACACGCGTCGACCTTCTGCTCGCCAGCGATCACCTACACATGCTGCTCGCCATCGCACGACCCTGCACGATCGCCCGCTTACGCATGCTGCTCCTCATCGCACAAACCTGAACGATCGCCCTCCTGCGGATGCTGATCACCATCGCACCCTTTCACGCGATCATTCACCTGCGCATGCTGCTCGCCATCGCACAACCCTGAACGATCGCCCGCTTACGCATGCTGCTCCTCATCGCACAACCCTGAACGATCGCCCTCCTGCGGATGCTGATCACCATCGCACCCTTTCACGCGATCATTCACCTGCGCATGCTGCTCGCCATCGCACAACCCTGCACGATCGCCCGTTTACGCATGCTGCTCCTCATCGCACAACCCTGAACGATCGCCCTCCTGCGGATGCTGATCACCATCGCACCCTTTCACGCGATCATTCACCTGCGCATGCTGCTCGCCATCGCACAACCCTGCACGATCGCCCGCTTACGCATGCTGCTCCTCATCGCACAACCCTGAACGATCGCCCTCTTGCGGATGCTGATCACCATCGCACCCTATCACGCGATCATTCACCTACACATGCTGCTCGCCATCGCTTACCATCACGCGGTCATTCACCTGCGCATGCTGCTCACCATCGCACATCAGTGCATCGACATACCACAGCTCGTCATCGATCGCCTGTGGATCTACATCGCCAGCGATCTACATCGCCAGCGATCTTCTTCACCTACGCGGCAGCACGATCCCTCGCCGTTGCGCCATCGCTTGCGTTCGTCGCCTCGGACACGTGTTCATTTACCTGCCCACCCTCACGCCCACTCGCCTGCGCGCCCGCGCGATCGCTCGCCCGCGCGATCGCTCGCCCGCGCGCCCGCGTGACCGCTCCCCCGCGCGACCGCTCGCCTGCTCGCGATCACCCGCGCGACCATTCGCCTTTGCGTGACCGTTCGCCCTCGCGCGACCATAGTTCGCGGCGAATTCCACAGCCGGTGGTAGCAGCAGGGACGCGTGCTCCTAGACGGCACTCGGGATCACCTCCATCCAAGCACAGGTTGGTAGTGCAGGACGAAGACAGGTCAGTACAGCATTCTTCCCCACCTTCTTTTCAGGCAGGTACCGTCGTGTCCACTCCAAAGGATCGCCCGATCCCTTTCACCTTAGCGAGGATTTCGGACTCTGTGTCCTTGGAGCAGCAGACTTGGTTTGGTCCGCTGGCACGGGCGTTAGTGAGGGTTATGAAACCAGCACTCGCCGGCCAGGGTAACAAACCAGCGGCTGTCTCTCCTACGCTGAAGAGAAAGAGAGGAGTGGACTTCGTGGTGACACCCCCCAGGGCGAAGTTGGTTCCCAAGAGGTCGGTCTCGAGGGTCCCCTCTCCTGCACGAGTACTCTCTCCTTCTCCCGTGGACGAGGCCTTTCCGTCCTCAGGTGAGTCCAGTGGGGCGGTAGTCTTCCCCTCGGCACCAGGGGGGGAGACTTCGCTTCAGGCAGGAGAATCGTCTCGTGAGGAAGGGGCCCCTCGAACCTCGTTGTTGGGATCCTGTATCCCTCCCAGGAGGGAACCCAAGGATTCCAAGACCATCCCTAAATCCTCTGCAAGGATTCGTCAGGAACCCACGACTACCCAGGGGAATGTCCACGTATCACCCCAGGAAGAGATTCCTGGGGCAGGAGACTTAGCTGCCAGCCCGCAGGGAGGAGAACAGCAAGAGTCCGAACATGCCTTCTGGCAGGTCCTAAGCCTGATAAGGCAACTTAACAGTCTTACGGATCCAGTCATCCCCCCCCGTGAAGGCAAAGACACGATTCTGGATGAAGTGTTTGACGTTCGGAAGGCCCCTAAGACCAGTGCAGCTCTGCCCTGGTCTCGGGGGCTGAAGAGTGCCAGAGCTAGGGCCAATGCTCAGCTCGCACTTCTTGCCTCCTCCAGTCGTTCCACTGCCGGGAACAAACTCATCCCTCCTCCTCGCCTTCAGCAGAGGAGGTATTTCGAGATCCTGGGTGAGCACAACCTCGCTCTTCCTCTCCATCACTCTGTGGAGGAGCTGGCGAAGGGAGTTCCCTTGGAGAAACTCTCTGCCCGGCAGGTGTCGTTCTCGGCGGCAGAGATCCTTAACCACGAGAAGGTCGCTAAGTGTGCCATGCAGGCCACTTCGTGGCTGGACTTCTGGTTAGGATCTTTGGGCATCCTATTTCGATCGGAGGACTTGTCCAAGGAGACCAATAGGAAGGCCCTAGAGACCTTCTTGCTCTCGGGCACCCGCTCCATCGAGTTTTTGGCGCACTAGGTTACCACCCTGTGGGCCAACTCGGTGTTGAAGCGTCGCGATGCTGTGTCCGAGAGATTCCATCCGAAGGTCCCCGCCGTAGATGTGTGTAGGCTCCGACATGCCTCCCTCCTGGGGGAGAGCCTGTTTGAGCCTCAAGACTTGGAGCGAACGGCTGAGAGGTGGAGGAAATCCAGCACGGACTCCCTCCTCCACAGGGCCCTTACAACTCGGCCCTATAAGCCTCCAGCCCCGCCACAACAGCAGCAACAGCCTCGTAAGGCTCCCAAACAGGCACCGGCAGCTAAGAAAGTGGTGTCTAAGCCCCAGCCCTTTCCAGCCAAGGTCAAGAGGGGCGGTAAGTCCTCCAGGGGAGGCAAGACTTCTAGGGGTGGCGGCCGCGGCCGCAAGCCCTAGGGGTGGCAGTCCCCCTGCGTGTCCACCTGTGGGGGGATGCCTTCAGCGTTGCGTCCGCAGGTGGCAACATCACGGGGCCGATGCTTGGACGGTCTCAGTGATCGGCCAAGGTTATCGCGTCCCGTTCACGTCATCTCAACCACCCCTGACAGCGAATCCAGTGTCGTTGAGCTCCTATGCCATGGGATCGGCAAAGGGGCTGGCCCTTCAGGCCGAAGTCGAGACCATGTTCGAGAAGGGTGCTCTCCAGGAGGTCGTGGACGGCTCTCCAGGCTTCTTCAGTCGACTCTTTCTTGTAAAGAAGGCTACTGGAGGCTGGAGACCCGTCATCGATCTCTCAGCTCTGAACAGGTTTGTCAAACAAACCCGGTTCAGCATGGAGACAGCAGACACGGTCAGACTTGCGGTGAGACCACAAGACTTCATGTGTACACTGGATCTAAAGGATGCGTACTTCCAGATCCCAATCCATCCGTCTTCCAGTAAGTACCTAGACAACAAGATCTACCAGTTCAAGGTGCTGTGTTTCGGTCTCTCCACAGCTCCTCAGGTGTTCACCAGAGTGTTCACCCTGATTTCGACTTGGGCGCACAGGAACGGCATTCGTCTCCTTCGTTACCTAGACGATTGGCTGATCCTAGCAGACTCGGAGTCGACCCTTCTTCGGCACCGAGACAGGCTTCTAGATCTTTGCCAGGATCTGGGGATCGTGGTAAACCTTGAGAAGTCCTCTCTGCAGCCGTCCCAACGACTGGTTTATCTAGGCATGCTAATAGACACCAATCTCCACAAAGCCTTTCCATCAGACGACCGGATAGCAAGGCTGAGGAGGGTGGCGGAACCTTTCTTCAGGCGAAAAGAACTTTTCCGCCCAATCGTGGTTGCGTCTCTTAGGCCACCTATCCTCCCTGGCCCGTCTGGTTCCAAACAGCCGCCTCAGGATGAGATCCCTTCAATGGCGGCTCAAGTCCCGGTGGAATCAAGGATCCGATTCCCCGGACATTCTGATCCCAATGGGGTCTCTGGAACAGACGGACTTGCGGTGGTGGCTGTCCGACGAGAACCTGTGAAAGGGAGTGAGTCTTCTCGTCCTCCCCCCGGAATTGACTCTGTTTTCGGACGCGTCAAAAGAAGGGTGGGGGGCGCACGTTCTGAACCAGAGGGCCTCAGGCCTTTGGTCAGAATCAGAAAAGTGCCTACACATCAACCTACTAGAATTGAAGGCCGTCTTTCTGGCCCTTCAGCAGTTCCAACGGTTCCTGGCGGGTCACTCCGTGGTGGTGATGAGCCACAACACCACGGTAGTGGCTTATATCAACAAGCAGGGAGGCACTTTTTCGCAACAGCTATCCCATCTTGCAGTAGAGACTCTGAGGTGGACCGAAACCCACTCGATAACACTATCAGCTCGCTTCATTCCTGGCAAGAGGAATGTGCTCGCCGACAGTCTGAGCAGGGCTTCGCAGATAGTGAGTACCGAGTGGTCTTTGGATCCTCAGATAGCCAACAAAGTCCTGACTTTGTGGGGTTCCCCGACGGTGGACTTGTTCGCGACAGCCTTGAACTTCAAGCTGCCCCTGTACTGCTCACCAGTCCCGGACCCCAAGGCACTCTGGCAAGATGCTTTCCAGCAACGGTGGGACAACATCGACGTGTGCGCCTTCCCACCATTCTGTCTGATGAGAAGGGTGCTCAACAGGACCAGACTAACGGTCAACTGTTCCATGACTCTAGTAGCTCCGCCATGGCATCACGCGGAATGGTTTCCGGACCTTCTGCAACTCCTGACGGAACTCCCAAGGGAGCTTCCTCCACGACACGAGCTTCTCAGACAACCCCACTCCGGTGTCCCTCACAGGGCCGTAGCCTCGCTTTGGCTTCACGCCTGGAGACTATCCAGCGTCTCCTCGCGGAGAGAGGCTTTTCGCAACAGGTTGCGGAGAGAATGTCTCGGCACCTGCGAAAGTCCTCTGAGGGAGTCTACCAAGCGAAGTGGAGAGTCTTTTGTGGTTGGTGTCGTGGAAGGGGTATCTCTCCACTCGATGCCACTATTCCAGCAATAGCGGACTTCCTTGTGTATCTGCGAGAAGAAATGCGCCTTTCTGTCTCGGCAGTGAAAGGCTATCGCTCAGCCTTAAGCTTGGCCTTCAGATTGAAGGGCGTGGATATTTCTTCATCGCTAGAACTCTCTTTACTCATACGTAGCTATGAACTTACCTGCCCCCAGTCGGAAGTGAGACCCCCTCCTTGGAACGTGGTTCGAGTCCTCAGGTCTCTCAAGAGACCTCCCTTCGAGCCATTACGCCAGGCCTCCGATCGCCACCTGTCTTGGAAGACGGCTTTCCTACTCGCCTTGGCCTCGGCCAAGCGAGTTAGTGAACTTCATGGTCTCTCGTACGACATCGCCCATTCAAGGGGATGGGGGAAGGTAACGTTCAGGTTCGTCCCTGAGTTTGTTGCCAAGACTCAGAATCCTGGAGTGCCGGATCCTCGGTTCGACTCTTTCAGGATCGCGAGTCTCTGTTCTGTAACAAACGACCCAGACCAGCTGCTACTATGCCCAGTGAGGTGTCTGAGGTACTACTTGAAGAGAACGGCTGCAGTCCGTCCTCATGTGCGAGCTTTGTTTGTGAGCACAGGCAGGACAAAGAGGAGGGTCACCAGGAACACCATCTCTGCTTGGATTCGAAGGGTTATCCACCATGCCCTGAATCCTGACCCTGCTCCGTCACGTCGCCCTCGGGCCCACGATGTCAGGGGTATTGTTACATCCCTGGCCTTCAAGAGAAACTTCTCTGTGACGCAGGTACTTCAAGCTGGGGTCTGGAAGCGTCAAACGACCTTCACAGCCCACTACCTGCAAGACGTGACCCACAGGAGCCTCGATACATTTTCTATCGGCCCTGTGGTGGCTGCACAACAGCTGGTCTAACCTCAGGCTCCTTTTTGGACAAGTAGCAGTAGGTTGAGGGCGTTGGTACCCGGTCTTAGTCTGTGTGAATAAAAGAGTATGTCTGACCCTTACTTCTTTCTTCATTCTCCCCTCTCTTGGGGAAGCAGCATCCTGGTCCTCGCATAGCTGACCTCGACCTGAGCAGGTAACCCATGCTTCTTTGTGCTCCTAGTATTAAGCTTAATACTGTTGCGTCTCCCATACCCTGACGAGGTGGTATGGGGAACGTCCTATCCTAGAATTCCTATCTGAAGGTCTCAAGGTCAACTTCATAGGACGAGTCACACTCTCCTCCTCACACTACTTATGTAGGCCACTCGTTCCTAGCGATGCTAGGAACCTGTGAGGTACAGGGGCTCCCTCTCTCTAGTGCTGCTCACTGAGGGATCGAGCCTCCGGGCAAGCCGAAGTCAGTAAGGCTGGGGACTTTCCATCCTTCCTAAGGGGTAAGTCACCCTTTGTAAATAGCGTGGTTTGTATTTCGGTTACGGAACAAATGACAAATTCGAAGATAATTTGTATTTTTCAATATTAATCTTACCCGATAATCATGTAGCTGTCAACTCTGTTGCCGACAGAAATCTACGGTCGGGATACGCCAGCGATCGCTATACAGGTGGGGGTGAACACCACAGCGCCATCTGTGGTCAGGTACTCCAGTACTTCTTGTCAACACCACCTCAATTTTTCCTCTGTCGTGCCTCCGGCTAGACCTACATGGATACGCTGTTGATTCAGGAGTTATTGCTCACGATTTGGTGATGTATTTGCTCTAGAGTTTAGCTTTCGCTATTCAGGAAGTTTTATCATTAGCTTAGCTAGCTTTTGGAATTAATTTGATTATTTATGGTGACGAAGAGAGTATGAACTCTCTTTCACTTTTAAATGGCCGACCCTTCCCTTAGACGGAAGTGTTGGTGTCGAAGAGAGTATAGACTCTCTTTCTTAATTTTGCTTAACAAAAGTTATAGATTTATTTTATATCTCTCCGCCTTTTATAGGCCTCTTCGATTAACTTCCTTTTATTATAAACTTATTAAAATTAATTTTTATATTTGTTTATATCCGACCTTTCCTAATAGTGGGCGGTCTTTTCTTGGAACCGAAGTTAATTTACATTGAGCCCGTCATTTCGTTTTTACCTGTTAACATATTATGCTATTTTAATGTTTTTGAAAGAATTTCTTTGATAGTCTCGTACTGTTTTCAAAGTTGAACTAACGTTTTGTTTTGTCTCTGCAGTTGTTGACGTTCAGAACGTTCAACTTGCGCTCTATCGTTACGATAGAGAGAGAGCATTCACGGTGTCACGTTGCAGTAAGAGTAAACCGATTCTAGCGTTTTGTTCATTCTTTCTTAGCTTAAATGGTTTTAATTCTATAAAGGAACTTTTTATTTGGGAAATCTTTCAGTTTTTTTTTTTTCCTTTAACAATAATGTTTTAACGATATATATAATTGGGCTCTTCTCTCAGGTTCTAAGTCAAGAGAGAGAGAGAGAGAGATAGAGACGGAGGGAGAGAGAGGAGGATAAACGTTTCGTTCAAGCGGGTAACGTTGTTATCATTTTTGCTCTTCTCCCTAGTCTCTTTAGGGGAAGAGGTAAACGTTTCTAGAGTTTTATTCTTGTTCTCAAGCTTTATGCGGTGAGAGATTTTAAACGTAGTTTATTTGATCTAGTGTTTAGTCTCTTTTCCAGCCACTGAATTATTTATCTTTCATTATGTTTTTCTGTTACATTGTAATACTGTTTTCGCAATTACTAACTTTTAATGAAGGATAGAATTGCGTGTTTCAGGTACAAACCACTTAAAGTTTCGAGTTCAGTGAAATAAGTGCAAACAGAAAATCAAAAGTGATAAAGTGATAAGCGCAAAGTGTTACAGTGTTGCGTTCGAGGGTTCGTCTGTTCGTGCCAGTTGTTCGCCTAGTCTGGGACCTCTTACAAGCTCCCAAGCCCAGGGGAGAAGTAATGTCGAAGGACTTATGGGTTCAGCAGGCCTTGATCGACGAACAGACGTTTCCCTCCGTGGTTTCGGGTGTATCTACACACGTTGCCGACGTGATCACCCCACCCACACAAAGACGAGAGAGCCCTTTTATTCCTCGTCTGCGGAAGAGGTTTCTCGCAGAAACCATGGACCAAATCTTGCAGCTTTTAAGTGCAAGTCGGTCCCTTCCGCGCAAGTCCAACTCCTAGGTGGTGCCATTAGCACTGGGTCAGTTCGGACTTGCTGCAGTACGACAACTGCACACCTCCCAGAGAGGCAAGGTGGTATCGCAACAGGCAGTAACTCTGTCTGTTGCCGCACCAGCTGTTTTAGACCCTCAGTCTCAACGGACAGTAGCTCCGTTTGTTGTTGTCTTTCTTAAACTCTAGTGGTCTATGCTGCAGACAATGCAGTCTCAGCTTGCGGTGTTGATGCAGGAGTTTCAGGCAGAGAAGGTTAGCACACCTCCTCCTGCGAGCGCTCCTCCACCTCTGCGCAGTCCACCCTGCCAGACGTATGATGTTGAGGTTCCTCAACCTGCCTCCATGCGTGAGCTGCCGCTTTGGGAGTTGCCAGATACCAGCGCTGTGCAGCAACCTCCACTTTCCTTGAGGCAGGAGCCTCTTGCTATGCGGCAACCTCCTCAACACTTGAGGCAGGAGCCTTATGCTTTGCATCCACCATCCTTGAGGCAGCAACCTCAACTCTTGCGGCAGCCACCTCAACTCTTGAGGCAAGAACCTCAACTCTTGAGGTGAGAACCTCAACTCTCGAGGCAAGCACCTCAACTCTTGAGGCAAGAACCTCAACTCTTGAGGCAAGAGCCTCAACTCTTGAGGCAAGAGCCTCTCTCTGCGCAGCCACCTCCTCAACCCTTGAGGCAGACGCTACTCTTGAGGCAGGAACCTCATGCTATGAGGCAGCCGCCTCAACGCATGCAGCAACCGCATTCTTCACAGCATGAGCCTCTCTCTGCGCAGCTACCTCCTCAAGCCTTGAGGCAGACGCAACTCTTGAGGCAAGAACCTCACAGGAGCCTCATGCTATGAGGAGCCTCATGCTATGCGGCATCCTCCTCAAACCATGAGGCAGGAGCCTCATGCTATGCGGCATCCTCCTCAACCCATGAGGCAGGAGCCTCATGCTATGAGGAGCCTCATGCTATGCGACATCCTCCTCAACCCATGAGGCAGGGACCTCATGCTATGAGGAGCCTCATGCTATGTGGCATCCTCCTCAACCCATGAGGCAGGAGCCTCATGCTATGCGGCAACCTCCTCTACCCATGAGGCAGCCTCATGCTATGCGGCATCCTCCTCAACCCATGAGGCAGGAGCCTCATGCTATGCGGCATCCTCCTCAACCCATGAGGCAGGAGTCTCATGCTATGAGGAGCCTCATGCTATGCGGCATCCTCCTCAAACCATGAGGCAGGAGCCTCATGCTATGCGGCAACCGCCTCAACCCATGAGGCAGGAGCCTCATACTATGCGGCATCCTCCTCAACGCATGCGGCATGAGCCTCATCCCTTGCAGCATGAGCCTCATCCCATGCAGCATGAGCCTCATACCATGCAGCATGAGCCTCATCCCATGCAGCATGAGCCTCATCCCATGCAGCATAAGCCGCACGCCATGCAACATGCTCTGCTTACCTTACAGCATGCTCTACATACAGCATGCTCTGCATACAGCATGCTCTGCATACCTTACCGCATGCTCCTCAGTCACACATCTTTGGTTGTTGCCAACTCACTAGACTGTCAAGCAGTTTCATAACGTTGCCTTCTAGTCTGCTGCTTTTGCACCAGTGAAACCCTCACTGAGAGAACTTAGCTTTTCTCGGATATGGTTCCTGTAGATGAGAAAGTGCTATTCTCCCTCCTGATATTCCCTTGAGGACTCTGTCATTTGGAGAGGAGCCTTTAGCTGCTTAGCCTCCTATGGACTTTTATTTAAGCATAACATGCTTCCAGGGAGGGTAATGGTTCCACTTCAGTCGCTAACCCCGTCTGTTACCACACCTGTTCCCATAGACCTTGAGCTTTGTTGCAGGACATGCAGTCCAAGCTTAGTCCTTGTTAGAGGATTTTTTGTTTACGGAGTCAGTGTGTCACTGGGAAGACGTTCAACAACCAGCAGAAGTGACTTGTTGTGACGCAGTGCGGCAACCTCAGCAACCCGATAAGGAGTTGTCTGTACGACCCAGACAGTCTAGACAGCTTCGGGTTGTCGCTGTACTTCCTCGCTTCCCCATGGTTGACAGTTCACAGACTGTGCAGCAGTACCATGATCTTGTGTCCGGCTCCGTCAGACGACTAGCTTTTAAGAGCTCCCACAAGTCGTCGCTGTCTGGAGATTCTCAGATGGACTATGGATCTGACCAAGGAACTGAGCCTCCTGGTCAATTTTGAGGAGTCCCAGCTCGTCCCATCCCAGACCATTGTCTACCTGGGTATGGATCTTCAGAGTCGAGCTTTTCGGGCTTTTCCGTCGGCCCCAAGGATCTACTAAGCCCTAGAATGCATCCAGAGCATGCTGAGAAGGAACCGATGCTCAGTCAGGTAGTGGATGAGTCTAACAGGGACACTTTCATCGCTGGCCCTGTTCATCAAGTTATCATCTAGCGGCTCACTGGATAAAGGACATGACGCTAGAGACGGTCTCAGTTCCTGTTTCCGAAGAGAGGAGGTCTACTCTCACGTGGTGAAAGAACAGCTTTCTTCTCAAGGAAGTCTACCTTTGGCTGTTCAGAAACCCGACCGCCGTCTCTTCTCTGACGCATCAGACACGGGCTGGGGTGCGACTTTGGACGGACAGGAATGCTCGGGAACATGGAATCAGGAGCTAAGGACACTTCACATCTATTGCAAGGAGCTGTTGGCGGTTAATCTGGCCTTGATAAACTTCAAGTCCCTCCAGCTTAACAAGGTGGTGGAGGTGGACTCTGACAACACCACAGCCTTGGCTTACATCTCCAAGCAGGGAGGGACTCATTCGTGGAAGTTGTTCTAGATCGCAAGGGACCTCCTCATCTGGTTAAAAGATCGAAAGCTCACGCTGGTAACGAGGTTCATTCAGGGCGATAAGAATGTCATGGCAGATCGCCTTAGCCGGAAGGGTCAGGTCATCCCCACAGAGTGGACCCTTCACAAGAATGTTTGCAGCAGACTTTGGGCCCTGTGGGGTCAGCCAACCATAGATCTGTTCGCTACCTCGATAACCTAGAGGCTCCCGTTGTATTGTTCTCCGATTCCAGACCCAGCAGCAGTTCACGTGGATGCTTTTCTGCTGGATTGGTCCCATCTCGACCTGTATGCATTCCCGCCGTTCAAGATTGTCAACAGGGTACTTCAGAAGTTCGCCTCTCGCAAAGGGACATGGCTGACGTTGGTTGGCTCCGCTCTGGCCCGCGAGAGATTGGTTCATAGAGGTACCGCAATGGCTGGTCGACATTCCCAGGACTCTTCCTCTAGGAGTGGACCTTCTACGTCTACCTCACGTAAAGAAGGTACACCCAAACCTCCACGCTCTTCGTCTGACTGCCTTCAGACTTTCGAAAGACTCTCAAGAGCTAGGGGCTTTTAGAAGGAGGCAGCCAGAGCGATTACCAGAGCAAGGAGGACATCCACTCTCAGAGTCTATCAGTCTAAAGGGGAAGTCTTCCGAAGCTGGTACAAGGCCAATGCAGTTTCCTCATCCAGTACCACTGTAACCCAGATTGCTGACTTCCTGTTACATCTAAGGAACGTAAGATCCCTTTCATCTCCTACGATTAAGGGTTACAGAAGTATGTTGGCAGCGGTTTTCCGCCACAGAGGCTTGGATCTTTCCACCAACAAAGATCTACAGGACCTCCTTAGGTCTTTTGAGACCTCAAAGGAACGTCGGTTGTCCACTCCAGGCTGGAATCTAGACGTGGTCCTAAGGTTCCTTATGTCATCAAGATTTGAACCTCTCCAATCAGCCTCTTTTAAGGACCTCACATTAAAAACTCTTTTCCTCGTGTGCTTGACAACAGCTAAAAGAGTAAGTGAGATCCACGCCTTCAGCAGGAACATAGTTTTCACATCTGAAACGGCTACATGTTCCTTGCAGCTCGGTTTTTTGCTAAAACGAGCTTCCTTCACGTCCTTGGCCTAAGTCGTTCGAGATCCCAAGCCTGTCCAACTTGGTGGGGGACAAACTGGAGAGAGTACTTTGCCCAGTTAGAGCTCTTAGGTACTATCTAAAAAGGTCATAACCTTTACGAGGACAATCAGAAGCCTTATGGTGTGCTATCAAGAAGCCTTCTCTTCCAAGGTCTAAGAACTCAGTTTCTTACCTATTCAGGCTCCTGATTAGGGAAGCACATTCTCATCTGAAGGAAGAAGACCTTGCTTTGCTGAAGGTAAGGACACATGAAGTGAGAGCTGTGACTACTTCAGTGGCCTTCAAACAGAACCGTTCTCTGCAGAGTGTTATGGATGCAACCTATTGGAGAAGCAAGTCAGTGTTCGCATCATTCTATCTCAAAGATGTCCAGTCTCTTTACGAGAACTGCTACACCCTGGGACCATTCGTAGCAACGAATGCAGTAGTAGGCGGGGGCTCAGCCACTACATTCCCATAATCCCATAACCTTTTTAACCTTTCTCTTGAATACTTTTTATGGGTTGTACGGTCGGCTAAGAAGCCTTCCACATCCTTGTTGATTTGGCGGGTGGTCAATTCTTTCTTGAGAAGCGCCGAGGTTAAAGGTTGTGATGAGGTCCTTTAGTATGGGTTGCAGCCCTTTATACTTCAGCACCTAAGAGTCGTTCAGCATCCTAAGAGGACCGCTACGCTCAGTAAGGAAGACGTACTTAATAAAGGCAGAGTAATGGTTCAAGTCGTCTTCCTTACCAGGTACTTATTTATTTTATGTTATTTTTGAATAACTAATAAAATAAAATACGGGATACTTAGCTTCTTTGTTAACTTGTATGCTGGTCTCCACCCACCACCCTGGGTGTGAATCAGCTACATGATTATCGGGTAAGATTAATATTGAAAAATGTTATTTTCATTAGTAAAATAAATTTTTGAATATACTTACCCGATAATCATGATTTAATTGACCCACCCTTCCTCCCCATAGAGAACCAGTGGACCGAGGAAAAAATTGAGGTGGTGTTGACAAGAAGTACTGGAGTACCTGACCACAGATGGCGCTGTGGTGTTCACCCCCACCTGTATAGCGATCGCTGGCGTATCCCGACCGTAGATTTCTGTCGGCAACAGAGTTGACAGCTACATGATTATCGGGTAAGTATATTCAAAAATTTATTTTACTAATGAAAATAACATTTTTCCTAACCATACAAACCTTAGCTATTTACACATATGTGCCCGCCATCCCTGACCCCCAAGTCAAGTCCTACCTCTAAGTGAAGTGAAGCAAGTCACCGGTGTGTGGAGGGGGGAGGGGTAGCAAGCTACCCTTCCCCACCCCCCGCTAACTAGCGCGGGGGTAATTAACCCTCGTTAAAAACTATTGGCTCGTCATTTCAGCTGCGCTAAAAGTAATACCCTTTGTAAATAGCTAAGGTTTGTATGGTTAGGAAAAATACAAATTATCTTCGAATTTGTCATTTTAATGTATTCCCATAAATAATATTTATTTTTTCCTTCACTTTATCTCACTAATTGTTCGCCATTTCGTTTTTTTTTCCTGTTATTGTATTTATTGAATTTTAGGTTTTAAACATAAGACTTACCCGGTAGTTATATTTATAGCTTACGTCCCCGACGTGAACGGCAGAAAATTCGAAACTCGCGCCAATTACCGATTGGATAGCCAGGTGTACCACCCCTGCGCCCTAGCGAGGTACCTAGGAACCATTCCAGGAACCCTCATATATTCCCTGCCGTGCTAGCGGCAAGATGTTGGATTTTTCACTCGCTGTAACCTGTATATTACAGTTATTTTGGTGATGTACAATTTATTTTTAACCTTTGCTGGTTGGATTTTATTTTTTTTGCTTTTTCTTGTAAAGAATGAAAAGGAAGTCTAACTTATAATAAGTATTTAACTTTTAATATAAAAAGATTATATTAATTTTTAAGAAAATATTTGTCTTTTTAGTATTCGTTATTTAAATCATCGATACTATTTTCAAAGATTAAATAGAACTAGCGCATAGTTAATTTTCGTTGCGTAGTTCTCATGAAAATACGATGCTGTTCCAACAATTCTTGATATCGTTGTTTATTTTCTTTCGATGTTGGGATTCTAGTATTATTCGTATATTCACATATATGTTCCAATTGTAAAGTGTAGCAATACAGTATTTTGGAAACCCTTAAGATTTAAGGGTTGTTTACATATATATATATATATATATATATATATATATATATATATATATATATATATATATATATATATATATATATATATATATATATATATATATATATACGTTATTGCGATATCTGTTCATTTTAATAATAACAAATCACTATTTTTTGGGAACCTTTAAGAATTAAGGGTTGTTTACATTTATATATATGTTATTCATATATCTGTTCATTTGAATCATATAACATGTAACTTTCCCGGTAGTTGTATATAACTACCGGGTGAGTATGTATAACATTTATCTTTACCGGTAGTTATATGTATCTACCGGGTAAGTGTGTTCAAACATTTATTTACAATGAAAATATCAGGGTAATATTTTATAGAAAATATTTTGTTACAATTTTATATAGCAAGAACTAGAAATGATTTTGCATTCTCATTCAAGCCCTTGGCAGTAGAGAAAGATCTATCACAACGGGCAGGACTAGTTTTGGTCTTTTGTGTAAGAGTTTAAAAGTGCAAGTTTCAGTGCTAAATTAGTGCAGTGAATTTATTCAGCACAGTGGACGTTTTTTCCTAGCCTTACACCTCTTCCAAGCTCCCCAACCCCTGGGAGAAGGAATGTCGATCGGCCAAAGGAAACGAGAGGCGTTAGCTCACGAGCAGACGTCCTCTCGAGCGTTCCCGTTGACCTTCCCAAGAATGCTTGCCCTTGCCATGGGAAAGCAAAGAGTGTTGGATGTTAAGCTACTAACATTGCTGTTAGAGTCTTGCATTGCATCACATTTGCTGATAATAGCAATACTATAATGCTTACGAACCAACATAGACACGGTTTTTATTCCAGAGCGCCAGTCGGCCATAGGAACCCTCTGATGAACTGAACGCGCCGAGTGACGTAATGAAGATCATTTTACGCTCGGCGCCACGTCTTTCAGGACGCTCGGCGCCACGTCTTTCAGGACGCTCGGCGCCACGTCTTTCAGAACGCTTGGCGCCACGTCTTTCAGGACGCTCGGCGCCACGTCTTTCAGGACGCTCAGCGCCACGTCTTTCAGAACGCTTGGCGCCACGTCTTTCAGGACGTTCGGCGCCACGTCTTTCAGGACGGTCGGCGCCACGTCTTTCAGGACAATCGGCGCCTCGTCTTTCAGAAAGCTTGGCACCACGTCTTTCAGGACGTTCGGCGCCACGTCTTTCAGGTCGCTCGGCGCCACGTCTTTCAGGACGATAGGCGCCTAGTCTATCAGGATGCTCGGCACCTCGTCTTTCAGGACGTTCGGTGCCACGTCTTACAAGATCTTTGTCAGTAGAAGACATTGGTGATCACTTTTCTCCTGTTGAATTTGAGATTCTCAGAAGGAGAAGATCCTTATTCCTTTCGTCCTTCAGTTGATTTAGAAACTCATGAAAGTTTTTATGATTAGTTTCCAAATTATTTTATGCCTGTTGAATCACGTTCGCCATCCTCTGAATTTACACGTGGTCATAAATGAAGCTTTAAGGATGATAGGAGACTGTATATAGAGTCTCGGAAGGACCAAGGAGAGACAGCTTTCTTTTTTTCCTCTGAGTAACTGGGCCTCTAGATCTTGTATCTGGGGTACGAGATTATTTTTATTATTATCTCTAGCCAAGCTACAACCCTAGTTGGAAAAGTAAGATGCTTTAAGCCCAAGGGCTCCAATAGGTAAAAATAGCCCAGTGAGGAAAGGAAATAAGGAGTTAAATAAATTATGAGGATAATTTAACAATAAATCATTCTTAAAACAGTAACAACGTCATAACAACGTCTAAAACAGATATGTCATATAGGGTGGAGGTCTAGCCACGTTAAGGTCGAGGACCTTGTGGCAGCCCCACAGAGACTGTTACAGCCCTCTGGGTGGATTGCTGAGTCTCTCAAGGAATTCAGGTAAATGAGGCATATAAACCCATGAAGCCAGCTTCCTTATCAGGTATTTCGGGATAGCAAGGGTGGAGGTCTAACCACGTTAAGGTCGAGGACCTTGTGGCAGCCCCACAGAGATTTTTACAGCCCCCTGGGTGGATCACTGAGTCTCTTAAGGATTCCAGACAATGGGGCAGGATAACTTTGAGGTCCGTGCTATTCCTAAAGGATGGATGCGAAATCTTTTTCCTAGTGAAACCTCCTTTGTTAGTATCTCTGATAAGACCTCTCTGCAAAACAATCTTTGCAACATCAAATGTCTCTCTTTTGGGAGAGGGAGGCTTTTATCCAGTCCTGGATGTAACTGCTCTCAATGCCTTCGTTCAGAAGTCAAAGTTCTCCATGGAGACATTGAAATCATGAACTATTTAAAGTCTCATGTCAGCCTGGTCACAAGGCAAAGCAGAGTATGACTGTTTTCGCCTTCAGGCAGTAGAGCCAGACTACATAACTTCTGGCAATCTTGGGAGAAGAGGGGAGCAGACCTTTGGTCAGTACAGTGAACCCTCGTTTATCGCGGTAGATAGGTTCCAGACGCGGGCGCGATAGGTGAAAATCCGCGAAGTAGTGACATCATATTTACCTATTTATTTAACATGTATATTCGGACTTTTAAAACCTTCCCTTGTACGTAGTACTGTTAACAAACCACCCTTTAATGTACAGAACACTTAATGCATGTACTACAGCACCCTAAACTAAAACAGGCACAAATATTAAAGGCGATTTTATATCATGCGTTTCCTAAACACCTAAAAAGCACGATAAAAAAGGGCAACCAATGTTTTGTTTACGTTCATCTCTGATCATAATGAAGAAACAAACTCATTTAGTGTACACATATATGTATAGGTTAGTTTTTGCATCGATTATATTGATTATACAGTACTGTATGTTGATTTTTTTATTACCAATGTTTTAGTTTACGTATTTTTCTTAGGACTTCCAAATGAAATGTTTTTCTTTATGACGCCGCCTGAAACGACGGCGTCATAAAGTACTGTACGCTCAGTAAACAACAACGCTCAGAACAAACAAGGCATTTAACGCGCATGATGATAGTGATAAATAATGATACAGTACATACAGTATTTACAGTAAAAGCATTTACAAAATATGTTACCTTACAAATATAATTTACCGTATCTATATAAAATCATACAGTACTGTACAGCACATACAGTATTGTACGTAGCAAAGCAGGAAAACAATTTACGAGAGAGAGAGAGAGAGAGAGAGAGAGAGAGAGAGAGAGAGAGAGAGAGAGAGAGAGAGAGAGAGAGAGAGAGAGATTGTTTTACGTACGTAAATGTAAATTTTAAACAAAAAAAATATGATAGGTTACAACATGTAGACTTTTAAAACCTTCCCTTTAACTTAATGCATACAGTACGTACAGTACTAAACTATAAAACAGGCACAAATACAGTTTTAGAATGTACAGTAAGAATATTAAAGTAAAAAATAAAGATTGTTACTGTACTCACCACGAAAGAAGTTGAAGAAAAACTTGAATAATGATGGCGATGAATTTGCTGCACAGTAGAAATGATGATGATGAAGCTGATGATGTGTTCTACTGTGCAGCCAGGTAGTATTTTACGTCTCTTCAGACGGAGGTGTCTTTTCCTGGGACACCTCTTCAACTTCTTCCTGGGAAACTTCTTCAATTTCTTCCGAAGGCGTACTAGCAGGAGGAACTGGCTCTTTTTTGCGAGGCTGGAAGAACATTGTGATCGGAAGTTGTTGCCGCTGCTTCTTTTTTCGATCCAAGAGCATTTTGTAGGGAGTCATGATGTCATCGATCTTGTTGCAGAATTGCATCGAGCGAACCATATCCTCGTCCCACTCTTGCAACATTTCTTTCAACTCCTTCGCATGGTTGCAGGCCTTGGCAAGCCGTTCTAATGTTAAGCCCGTTTCTTCGACATTTTCTTGGGTCTCTTCCTGGGTTTCACTCTCTCCTTCGCTTGCCGATTTCGTCAGGTCTTCGAGGTCTGCGTCAGTTAGGGTCTGGGAATGGCAGTCCAACAACTCGTCGACGTCTTCAGTCGTCATGTCGCCAAACCCGTCACCTCCAATTATGGCAGCCAACTGCACAGATTTGCGTATTGCAGAGTGTTGGATTTCCGACGGAGTAAATCCCTTGTCGTTGTAAACAATATCGGGCCACAACTTCTTCCAGCTCGCATTCACGGTTGCAGGTTTCATCTCTTGAAGTGCCTTCTGAATATTCTGCAGGCACGTGGCTATGGTGTACTGCCGCCAGTACGCCTTCAAGTTAAAATCTTCATCCTCGTCATCTTGGGCAGCATCCACACACGCAACGAGGTCCGCCAAGGTGTTCTTCGTGTAGAGGGCCTTGAACGCCCTGATAGACCCCTGGTCCATCGGTTGAATTAATGACGTGGTGTTGGGTGGCAGGAACTCAACCTGAATGCCCTCATGCGACAGGTCAGTTGCGTGTCCACCAGCGTTATCCATAAGGAGAAGGATCTTGAATGGCAAGCCCTTCTCTAAGAGATATTTGCTGACTTGCGGGATAAAACACTGATGGAACCAGTTGGAGGTCAGCATCTTCGTAATCCATGCTTTTTGATTATGCATCCAGTACACGGGATGGAGATTCTTATTTTTATTTTTCAAAGCGCGAGGATTTTTCGACTTATAAATAAGCCCCGGCTTTAGCAAAAATCCAGCAGCATTGCCACACATCACGAGGGTAACGCGATCCTTGAATGCTTTAAAGCCAGAGGCTTTGGCTTCCTCTTTGAACAGGAAAGTTCGCGACGGCATTCTCTTCCAAAACAAGCCGGTCTCATCCATATTAAAGACTTGTTCCGGCTTGTATCCACCTTCGGCGATAATATTCTTGAACGTCTGGTTCACGCAAGTTTCAGCAGCGGCAGTGTCAGCGGAAGCAGACTCCCCATGCAGGGAAACGCTTTTCAGGGCGAAGCGTTTCTGAAACTTCGCGAACCATCCTTTGCTGGCGGAAAAACGTTTCTGAGGCTGGGAATCAGTGGATGTCCCTGGTTGAGGATCATCTGCATCATCATCATCTTCAGCATGGTTGCCGTCGTCGTCTTTAGGTTCCTTTGCAGCAAAATTCTCATATAAGCTCAAAGCCTTTGTTTGGATGGTGTTCGTATCCAACGCTATGTTCTTCTTCCGGCAGTCGGCAATCCACACAGCTAAAGCACCTCCCATGCGTACGATCGTTTTATTACGCGTTGTAACGACTCGCTTCGCTGATCTGCTAAAGGTGATTGCCTCCTCCTTCTTGATATAGCGAACAGTAGATTCGTTGATGCCAAAATGGCGGCCAGCGGCCGCGTAACTTCTACCATCTTTTAACATGTCGAGAAGCGTAACCTTCTCAGCTATCGTCATCATCCTTCGGTGGCGTTTAGGCTCACTACCAGCCTTAAGAGAAGCAGAACGCTTGGGAGCCATTACAGTAGGATTTACAGTAACAAAAAGTTCAACTTAAAAAAGTCGCACACAGCACAGATTCACAAACTTAAGAACGTCTACTCAGCGACACGCGGTAACAGAGAGTGGACGATCCAGCCCCACGAGAACCTAGATGCTGCGGGTAGGAGATGATGGCAAAACACCAATCACAGGCTAGATAACAAAACTTGAGTTCTGATTCGTCATCTATCAACGCTTGAACCAATCACAACCCGTCTTACAGTACTATGATGCGTAGGTTACCAACTCATAGAAGATGCCCCGCGCATACCGAACGTACGTAGATTAAGTAAATACCGTAATAATAATAAATAATGATAATAATACAGTACAGTACTGTAATAATAATAATAATGATAATAATAACAATAATAATTTTATTAACAACAACAACAATAATAATAATAATAACAATAATAATAATACAGCTTTACGTACGCTATTTTACGCTTTTGTTGTAGGATGTGTGTGTGTCTCTCTCTCTCTATCTCTCTCTCTCGTACGCTTATTCGAAATGGGATTTTTGCAACAAAGAATATTATTGGATGCAGTACTACGTACGTATACATACAAAAGATTCATGGAAAAGAAGCACATCCATTACATTTGTAGTACTGTACGTACAGTAGTAGTCAACAGCAGCCTTACTGTACACCATTCTAATACGTATTGTATGACTGCATCCGATTTGCGTTTCATGTTCGATTTAATTTTACTACGTACTGTATACAGTACATTATCGTATGATCACATTCTCTTTTCGTGTTTTATTTCTTTCTGTGCTGAATTATATATCATATGTAATGCAATGAACAATCAGTAAGAGCAGATATTACTAATTACAGTATTAATGGAATTACAGGTAACAAAATATCGTATTTGGTTGTCTTCAGATTTCGCGGTATTTTCGAATTTTCCGGAAAATCCGCGATATGTATATATATATATGGGTTATGGAAAAACCCCGCGAAGTGGTGAATCCGCGATTGTCGAACCGCGAAGTAGCGAGGGTTCACTGTACATCTTCTGAAGGAGGACAACAATTTCTTTTCATAGGGAAACCTCCTTTAGTTTTAACTCCAATAGATCTCTCTCCCAGATCTAGAGAGGAGTTTAAGAGGCAGGCTTTGCAAATAAACTTTTGCTAATGTAACATAATACTGCACTCAAGAGACATCAGATCCTCCCTGTATCTGGATGATTGACTTACCAGAGCTCTTTCTTACGATCTTCATGAAGGATTTTCAGATAACTTTGAACCTTTCAGAAGAATTGCGTATTCCTGTCATCAAGACGAGTCTCTTCTGACACGAGGACGCTTAGCACCACGTCTTATAGGACATTCAGCGTCTTGCTCTGTTAACCTCTCGGCGCCACGTCTTACAGGAAGCTTGGCGCCACACCTTCCAGGATGTTCGGCGCCACGTCTCACAGGATGCTCGGCTTCACGTCTTACAGGAAGCTCGGCTCCACGTCTTACAGGATGCTCGGAGCCTCGTCTTACAGGAAGCTCGGCGCCACGTCTTATAGGACGCTCGGCACCTCGTCTTTCAGGACGCTCGGCACCACGTCTTTCAGGACGCTCGGCACCACGTCTTTCAGGACGCTCGGCACCACGTCTTTCAGGACGCTCGGCGCCACGTTTTACAGGAAGCTCGGCGCCACGTCTTACAGGACGCTCGGCGCCCTGTCTTTCAGGACACTCGACGTCGGAGATCTAGAAGGAGGCATGACATTAAACCTGAGAACCTCGGATTTCGTGGTGACACTAGTCGAATCGAATGTCGAGATCAAGGACGTCTTAGTTCCGATCTCTTTGATCACAAAAGTTTTTTGTCGAGCGTCTAGCCTTAGTACAACGCGGCGACATAGGCGGTGATCTGGGTTTCCTTGACGCCAGGAGTCAGGACCTTAATAGATGTATCCTGATAAACACAACGTCACTAGTTCCGTTAGATCTTCTGACACCATCACAGAAAATACTTTATTTAAGGATGGTGATTCAGAGTCAAGTTTATTCTCTCCATTTCAACCTCAATCATTTTGGGATAAGGAGAAGGTCTTGAGTCGATATGCATCTCTTTTAGGATGCCATAAGAAGTTACCTTCAGTGGTGGTTCAATCCAGTCAAACTTACAGAAGGTCACTCCTTTTGAACAGAGGATCTTAGACCTTGTGTTGTGTCTCGTCACCTCGGATTCGGGGTGGGACCAACACTAGACAGTTAGAAGCTTCGGGACTTTGGACAGAGGATCAGAGGAGCTTCCTCTTCACCCAAAAGAACTGTTGGCAGTCCAGTTGGCTCTCAAAAAGCTTTGAAGGATCAGTTTGGAACAAAGTGGTGCAGGTCTATGCCGATCACACCACAGATTTGGCTTTCATTGCCAAGCAAGACGGAACCTACTCGAGGTTCCTTTACAGGACTGAGAGGAGTCTTCTCATCTGGGCTTAGGAGAATGTTTTCCTTCTAACAAGGTTCTTTAAAAAGAGAAGAACTTATGGCAGAACAGTCCCAGCTGGAGAATGGACACTCCATCGAGAAATCTGCAAGAATCTGTGGCGACTTTGGTGTCGTTCTTGTATAGTCCTATTCGTGATTTAACAGACAAAGAGACTAGAAACTTACTGCTCTCCAGTGCCAGATCTCGAAGCCGTCCACATAGACGCTTTCCTGTTAGTCTGGTCCAATCTGGATGTGTACGTTTTCCTCGTTCTATTTCCTTTACAAGGTGACACAAAAGGACCAGGTGACCTTAGTGGCCGCCTTTTGGCCCTCAAGAGGATGGTTCACAGATATACTGGAATGGATGGTGGACTCTCCTAGAAGTCTTCCATTAAGAGTAGTTTTACTCAAACAACCTCTCGTGGAAAGTTACCTTTCTAGTCTCCAAGCTCTTCTAGCTACCTTCAACCTTTTGAAACCTCACAGGAATAGAGGTTTTCGAAAGAGGCAGCTAAGTGTTTTACAAGAGCAATAAGAACTTCTACCATCAGGATTTATCAATCCAAATGGGAGGCTTTAGAGAATGGTGCAGAGTCAACTCTGTTTTCTCTTCCAGTATCTCTACAACTCAGATTGCTGACTTCCTGTTTTACCTTAGAAGGAAGCTCATTTGTTCATCCTCTTCCATTAAGGGATACAGGTGTGTGTTAGCGACTGTTGTCAGACACAGTATCTTGGACTTTTCGATTGATGAAGTCCTACAGGAATTTCTCAACTTGTTTGTAACATCAAACAACCAGGATTCACCAGCTTGGATCCTGGACTCAATCCTGAAGTTCCTTATGAGTGACAAACTTGAGCACTTGGTTTCATCTTCATTTTAAGGACCTCTCGATGAAAACTGTTTTTCTTGTTAGTCTTGTGACATCTAAAAGAATCGGTTAATAAATACGTTTTAGTAAAACGTTGGCTCTCGAGATAACGAAACTATCTGCTCATTGCAGTTAGGCTTTCTCGCCAGGAAAGACCGCCTTTCTCAACCTTGACCTAAGGCTTTTGAGTTTCCGAATTTTTTGGATATGGTTGGCGAGGAGTTGGAGAGAGTCCTGTGTCCAGTAAGAACCCTGAAGTTCTACCCAGGCAGTATGAAAGGGTTGCGAGGCAAGTCGAAAGCTCTTTGGTGCTCGATTAAGAAGCCCTCGTTTTTCAGATGTCAAGAATGTCCTTTCATTCTTCATCAGACTTATAAGAGAGGCTCATACACATTACAGTGAGACTGGCCTGAAGTTTCTAAGGTCATGACGCATGAGGTTAGTACTATAACAACTTGAATGACCTTCAAGCAGAATAGATTGTTGTGGAGCATTATGGACACAACCTTTTGGGGGAATAAATCTGTGTTCACTTCACACTATTTTAATCGTGTCCAGACTTTATGAGGACTGCTACATTATGGGACCCCTTTGATGGTCCAGCACTTTACTGCAGTAGAGGGGCTTGAGTGTCCCAATGATGGGCTGGGCAATGGCGGTGGGGTAGTTTATCCACCCTGGCAGGCTCAACCATACCGCTAAGGCCAGTTCTGAGAGACAAGACCCTGGACCCCTATAGGCCTTCTCCTTTATTTTAAGATAGGCAAAGGCTAGGAGAAGGAAAACTCCAAAATCAAACCAAACAAGACCCCAACGGCGGAGCTTCCCAGCGCCGGCGGAAGAGGGCAATGCCTGTCGGGCAGGCAACAAGGCGGGCCTTGACATAACAAGAACCCGGCAGCCCGATGCAACCAACATCGAAGAAGCCGCCTGTCCCATATGTCTTGAGCCGCGGTGAAAATGATGTGGGCCAAGTGTGTGTGCGTGGCCGTTGCAAAGCCACGACCACCCAAAACAATATACCTAGCTACTGGCATTCTGTCGTTTCCTCCACCCTTCTTCATCTCTTTCTCACCATCATCATCATCATCACCACCAGCAAGTCCTGAGGCGACAGCACCGTGGGTGAAGGGGGCAGGCCTGGACAGCTGGAAGCCCTTAGCCCACGACTGCACTCAGGCGGCGAGTCTAAGATTCAGTCGCTCTCTGGTGATGGTGCCGTGACACCAGAGTTCGGCAGCTGGACCCGTGACTGGGCTGGCCTATTGAGGACACCACAGCCCACCCCACATGAGGAGGCCCCTAGAAAAGGTGGGGTAAACATCGGACACGGCAAACCCGTCTGGTCAGCTCACCGCGGCTGGCGGACATCCCACTAATGCGGTCGAAACAACAAGAAAAAAATATTAACCTTAGGTGCGTGGAACATCCGCACCCTCCAAGACGTAACGAACACCAACTGCCCTGAACGGCGTACAGCCCTCGTCTGCAAGGAGCTAGCCCGCTTCAATGTTGATGTGGCGGCTCTTAGCGGGACCAGACTACCCGAAGAGGGCAACATCAGGGAAGCTGGAACAGGCTACACCATCTTCTGGAAAGGCAAGGCCCTAGAGGAGCCTCGCATCCACGGTATCGGCTTCGCCATCCGTTCCCAGCTAGTGCAGCAGCACAACCTCGCTCCCAAGGCCATCAGTGAGCGCCTGATGACTGTCCGCATCCCCATCACGCGGGACAAACATCTCACCCTGATCTCTGTCTACGCCCCGACTATGACCTCAACCGATGATAACAAAGCTGCCTTCTACACCCAGCTCGACCGCACCATCCAGGCAGTGCCCGCCAATGACAAGCTCGTTGTGCTTGGTGACTTTAATGCCCGAGTAGGCAAAGACCATCGCCTTTGGGAGGGAATCATGGGCTGCCATGGCATTGGAAATTGCAACGCCAATGGCCAACTCCTACTGGGTCTGTGTGCAGAACACCAACTTGTGGTAACCAACACCATCTTCCAGTTACCAAAGCGACAAAAGACCACATGGAGACACCCACGGTCTAAACACTGGCACACCCTGGACTACGTCCTGACCAGAGCCAGAGACCGAGGAGACGTCCGCATCACCCGATCCATGCCCGGAGCGGACGACTGCTGGACGGACCACAGACTCCTCATCTCCCGACTCTCCGTGACGACCCTACGACCACCCAGAAGGGCACCTGACAGCGTACCACACCAACGCTTTGATTGTAGTAAGCTCCGCAACCCACAGGTGGCACAGAACTACATGGAGGCCTGCGAACAATACCTCGCAGACCCTGTGGGTCAGGCCACTGTCGAGCACCACTGGACCACCCTCAGAAACGCCATGGCCCGTGCCTCGGAGGAAACACTAGGCTACACCACCAAGAAATGGCAGGATTGGTTTGATGAGAATGATGCTACCATCTCTCTTCTCATTGAAACCAAACGACAAGCACGCCTGACTTTGGAAAACCAACCAACAGCAGCTAACAAATGTGCTCACAAGGTAGCTGAAGCTGGTTGCCAAAGAGGTATCCGTGAAGCCCAGAACACCTGGTGGCAAAGAAAAGCTGCAGAAATACAGAGTTTCGCTGACCAACGTGACCTGCGCAGCTTCTATGCAGCAACAAAAGAAATATTCGGTACAACACGGTCATCAGTGGGCAGCCTGAAGGACGCGGATGGGGCCACGACCATCACCGACAGCGAGGGCATCCTGGCCAGATGGAGGTCTCACTTTGAGAACCTCCTCAATGACCAAGCAGACACCCCAGACGATCTCCTGCGAATGACCCCGCAGCATCCCGTCCGTCACTGGATGGCACTACCACCCTCCATCCATGACTTCAACAAGGCCCTGCAGCGCATGAAGCCCGGCAAAGCCCCAGGGCCAGACAACATCCCGTTGGAGCTCCTCACTCACGGTGGCCCCGGCTTGAGGAACCGTTTGATGCTCCTTATACTGAAAATATGGGAGACCATGACCCCCCCAGTGACTTCCGCGATGCAAACATCATTACCATCTTCAAGAAGGGAGACAGGGAGAACTGTAACAACTACCGGGGAATATCACTACTAAGCATCGCGAGTAAGATTTTCGCTCGGATTCTCCTTGACCGCCTCCTTATTCTCGCAGAAGACGTCCTGCCAGAGTCCCAGTGCGGCTTTCGACCTTCCCGCGGGACCATAGACATGATCTTCTGTGCGCGACAACTACAAGAGAAGAGCCTCGAACAACAACAGCCCATAATGTTCATCTTCTGGGATTTGAAAAAGGTCTTTGACAAAGTACCTCGACCTGCCATGTGGGCTGTCCTCAAAAGATATGGCTGCTCACCCGATTTTGTCAAGCTGGTGCGTGCCCTCCATGATGGAATGGTTGGGAGAGTCTGCCACCAGAACTCTCTTCCAGATCCATTCCCCATCAACGGCGGCCTGAAGCAGGGCTGTGTTCTGGCCCCGACGTGTTTCTCGCTATACACCGCAGCAATGCTCAACGAGATTCCCCCAGACACACCCTCAGTCGACCTACGTTTCCGCATGGATGGAGGCGCTTTCAACCTCGCTAGACTCCGCGCCAGAACCAAGACCACCTTGTGTGCAGTGCGAGAACTGCAGTATGCTGACGACAATGCCACCCCAGGTCAGATGGCAGAGGACCTGCAGTCGTTAGCTGATGCATACAACTCTGCCTACGAACGCTTTGGGATGCAAGTCAACTCAGACAAAACCAAGACCCTCGTCCAACATCCACCAGGACTGATGCTCCCCAACTTCAATACCACAGTGAATGACCAACCGTTAGAACAAGTGGACCAGTTCTCCTACCTAGGGAGCATCCTAACATCAGCTCCCACAAGCAAAAAGGACGTGGAGAACAGGATCAGGGCAGCCCACTCCGCCTTTGGCCGACTCAACTGCCGCGTATTTAACAACCACGCACTGACAATGACCACCAAAATAATGGTGTTCAGGGCAGTAGTCCTCTCCACGCTCCTGTATGCATGTGAAACATGGACGCTATATAGAAACGATATTAAAATCCTAGAACGCTTCCAACAAATGAAACTGAGGCAGATCTTGAAAATCCCCTGGGAGAGCCACACCACCAACATTGAAGTCTTAGAACGTGCCTCGCTGACCAGCGTGGAGGCCACCATCATCCACCACCGCCTCCGCTGGATAGGACACGTGCATAGGATGGATCCATCTAGGCTCCCAAAGAAAATATTCTACGGAGAACTTACCCAGGGCACCAGACCACGAGGAGCCCCGAAAATGCGCTATAAAGATCAACTAAAGCGCACCCTGGCTCTAACTGACATCGATCCTTCCTCATGGGAAGAAACAGTCAGGGACAGGAAAACCTGGAGGAGTACAGTACACCATGACACCGTGGACTTCGAGGAGAGGAGGAGACAAAATGAGAAGGCTAGGAGGAGAAGAAGGAGAGAGCGATTAGAACAGCCCCGCCCACCACCTACCCTCCCTTGTGAACACTGTCCACGACTCTTCCACCACAGACTAGGACTTAACAGCCACATAAGGCATAAACACCCACCCCACAGATAGGAGGCTGATGGCTAACGACAGAACCCAATACTCGGACACGAGTGGGCGCCGACGACGACGACGACATTATGGGACCATTCGTGATAGCGAGTGCAGTAGTGGGTGAAGGATCCACCACTACATTCCCATAATCCCAATAACCTTTTCTTCTCTTGGAACTTTTATTTGTTTTTATGGTTGTGTGTGGAGACTGTGTCAGTCTTCCAAAATCATTGATTTTAGTCAGGTGGTCAATTTTGTTCCTTGAAAAGCGCCCGGAACTGGTTATTGGAGGAGGTTCTGTCATAATGAGGTATATACACCGGTTTGACAGTCCCTAGGGATCTTCAGCCCCCTGGGAGGATCGCTGGATCTCATAAGGCTAGCAGACATAATGAGACAGAGAATCATTGAAGTCAGCTTCCTTATCAGGTACGAACCCTTAAGTTTCTTTTAATAACTCTTGAGAAAAATTCCAGATATACTAGCTGTCTCTAACCCTCCACCAAAGGTGTTAATCAGCTATATATATAACTACCGGGTAAGTTTTATGTTTAAAAATGGTATTTTCATTATAAAATAAATTTTTAAACATACTTACCCGGTAGTTATATATAATTAAAGTCCCACCCTCCTCCCCTCTAAGAGACTAGAGGCATGGAATATATGAGGGTTCCTGGAATGGTTCCTAGGTCTAGGTACCTCGCTAGGGCGCAGGGGTGGTACACCTGGCTATCCAATCGGTGATTGGCGCGAGTTTCGAATTTTTTGCCGTTGACGTCGGGGACGTAAGCTATATATATAACTACCGGGTAAGTATGTTCAAAAATTTGTTTTATAATGAAAATACCATTTTTGTTATTTTTATTTATTCCGTCACTGGAACACAAACCTACGCTATTTATTTAAGGGTATTGCTTTTGGTGTTATTGTAGTGTATTAGAGGGCATTGTAACCTAGGAAAAAACTACTTTTTCTTATAGGAAAAATTACGCTCTCTTCGAAAAAGACACTCGTTCCTGTCGCAAATGAATAGTTTCAGAAATATATATATATATATATATATATATATATATATATATATATATCTATATCCTACGAAAATGGGGGACCCCCAGTGAGAACTCTGGGTTTTGGGTGGGGAAAACATACTGGGGAAACGATATATAATCGTAAAACAAGCCATTGTTCCATAACTGAAATACAAACCACGCTATTTACATAGGGTTTACTTTCGGCGTAGCTGAAAATGACGAGCCAATAGATTTTTAACGAGGGTTAACTACCCTGCGCTTGTTAGCAAGGGGGTAGGGGAAGGGGTAGCTTGCTACGCCTCCCCCCCCACACCCCGGTGAATTGTCTCACTTCACTTTTGGCCCGGACGATGAGCAGACGTGTCTGTCTTTCGTCCTCGCTTTTGACAGCCTTAATCTGTTTTTTCCTTTTCTCAGACTTTGTGTGTTTGGAAGTTGGCCTCTACCTTCATCACAATTATGCGCAAATGCCCTGGACTCTCCACCCGCCCCTGTGGTACCTTCATGTTGGCGGTCGAGACGGATCCTCGTGCTAGAGACTTAACGTGTAGTGAGTGCAGGGAGTGGTCTACCTCACAGTGGGAGAGGTTTGCCCGGCGGCGTAAGAAGAAGTCCAAGAGAGACCTTTCTCCTTCAAGGGTCGCCTTGAAGGAAGAAGGCTCCAAGGACTCTTCTTCCTCCCCCCAAACCTCCTCCGAAGCTCCCACTCGGTCGGCCTCTCGTGGGAGACCGGCGAGTGGTAGCGAAGGCCATTGTTCTGTTTCCCGATCTCGGGGTGCGCGAGAGGGCGTTGCCTCCCTTAGCAGGGCGGCTCCCCCTCCTCCTCCGGGGGAGGATTTTGATTCTCATTATGATGATGACCATGCTGTTTCTAATGATGATCTCTTTCAGCTTTGGGCTTCCTTGGGGCTTAAGGGCTTGCCCTCCAAGGAAGCCCTGTTTGACCTTATCCAGTTGGGGGCTGCTGTCAAACAATTGCCGGTGATAGCAGAGGTAGACCCTCTGTCTATTGTCGACGTGGTTGTGGCAGAGGCTTCCGACGGGTCTGGTCAAACCTCTGCTGTCGCGGACGTTGCTGAAGGCTCTGCCCCTCTTTCCGAACATCCTTTGAAGGGGAGGTTGAGTCCCACGGTCTCTCCTGCGGGTGCGCCTCCTCCCCGAGGGAGCGCACTGACAGAGACTCCTCTTCGGAGGACCGACGATGTGTATGACCTTCCTCGAGGCCGCCTTCGCCGCATGGCTCGTCCTCCTCTTCGCCGTAGGGGCCTCACTTCTCCCTATAAGGGAGTTAAGAGGCGCCTCTTTGAGTCGTCTGCGCCGCCTTCCCCTGCAGAGGATTCTCCTCGTCGGGAGCAGACCATTGCAGCCACGTCCTTGGACCTCTCCAAAGGGATGTCTCCCACGGTGTGGGTAATTCCCTTGCCCGTCTGGGTTCCCCTGCGCGCAGTAGCGCACAAGCGCTCTCCTGAGTTGCAGCCATCAGACTCGCCTCGCCAGCGCTCTCCTGCTCGTCAACGCTCGCCAGCGCTCGCCTGCTCGCCAGCGCTCCCCTGTTATCCGTCAGCGCCCTTCTGTTCCTGTTGCGCGCCAGTCGCGCCATCGGTCTCCTGAGCGCACACGATCTCCTGCTCGTCAGCGCGCACCTGCGCACCTTGTTCCTTATGCGCTCCCTGCGCGCCAACGCTCGCCCACGCGCCCTAGATCTTCTGATCTGGACGCAGGCAAGGACCTTACTCCTTTGCCTCGCCCTCGCGCTCCTGTGCGCCCATCTTCGCCTGCGCACACGCTCCCCGGTGCGCACTTCAAGAGTTCCTGCACGCCCGCGAGCCTTCTTTTCCTGAGCCCGACCGCGAGCGTTCGCCCTTGCGCGTTTCCTCGCCACCTGATCCTGCGCCCCAGCTGTCTGTGCGTCGACACCCTCCTGCGCGCCAATGATCTCCTGAGCGCCCGCGCGATTCTTCGCCTGCGTGCAAGCGCTCGCCAACGCGCCAGCGCGCCCATGACTTGGATCGTCACAGGTCTCCGACGCGCACACGCGCTAAATCGCCAGTGCGCGGTCGATCACCTGCACGTACTACGCGCCATCGTTCGCCAACGCGCCATCACTCGCCGACGCGCCATCGTTCGCCAACGCGCCATCACTCGCCGACGCGCCAGCATTCGCCAACTTCTCGCGTGGAAGGTACCTTCCAGACCTCTTTGCTGGAGTCCTGTATCCCGGCCAGGAGGGAACCCAAGGACTCAAAGACGATTCCTAAGTCGTCTTCACGGATCCGTCCAGAGCCAACCAGACCCCGGGAGAACGTCCACGTGTCTCCCCAAGAAGAGCCTCTGGGGATGGGAGACTTTGCTCCCAGCCCACAGGGAGGAGAGCAGCATGAGTCTGAGCATGCCTTCTGGCCTGTCTTGAATCTGATGAGGCAACTCAACAGGTTCAAGGACCCGGAGATCGCCCCTCGCGAAGGCAAGGATACACTCCTAGACCAAGTCTATGGTACCCAGAAACCCCCAAGGGCCAGCGTGGCTTTGCCTTGGTCCCAGGGGGTGGAGTGCCAGAAACAAGGTCAAAGCTCAGCTCTCGGAAATTGCCTCCTCCAGCCGTTCCTCTGCCGGGAACAAACTCCTCCCACCTCCTCGTTTACAGCAGAGGAGGTATTTTGAGATCATGGGGGAGTCCAGTGTAGCTCTTCCCTTCCACCACTCGGTGGAAGAGCTCACAAGGGGAACTCCTCTTGAGAAGCTCTCCTCCCGGTAGGTGACATTCTCGGCTTCGGAGATCCTTAGCCAGGAGAAGGTCGCGAAGTGTGCCATGCAGGCCACTTCGTGGCTGGACGTCTGGCTGGGTTTTCTGGGCATCCTATTGCACTCCGAGGACTTGTCTAAGAAGAGCAATAGGAAGGCCCTGGATACCTTCCTCCTCTCGGGCACTCGCTCCATCGAGTTCCTGGCCCACCAGGTTACCAACCTGTGGTCCAACTCGATCTTGAAGCGACGCAATGCGGTGACCGAGAAGTTCCATCCGAAGGTCCCCGCCGTGGATGTCTGCAGGCTCAGACACTCCTCCATCCTTGGTGGAAGCTTATTTGAGCCCAAGGATGTGGAACGCACAGCTGAGAGGTGGAGGAAGTCGAATCAGGATTCGCTCCTCCAAAGGGCCCTCACATCTTGGCCCTACAAGCCTCCAGCTCCACAACAACATCAACAGCAGCCTCGCAGGACACCAAAGCAGGCTCCTGCAGCTAAGACGAAGGTGTCTAAGCCACAGCCCTTTCCTGTCAAGGACAAGAGGGGCGGTAAGTCATCCAGGGGAGGCAAGACTCCTAGGGGGAGCGACCGTGGCCGTAAACGCTAGGAGTGGCAGTCCCCCCGCGTGTCCACCTGTGTGGGGATGCCTACAAAGTTGCGTGCACAGGTGGCAGCAACACGGGGCCGATTCTTGGACGGTCTCTGTGATCGGCCAAGGTTATCCCAGCCCATTCACTTCACAACATCTCAACCTCCCCTGACAGCGAATCCAGTGTCGTTGAGCTCCTATGCCATGGGATCGGCAAAGTTGTAGCCCCTCGGGTGGAAGTCGAGACCATGCACAAGAAAGATGCTCTCCAAGAGGTTATCGACGGCTCCCCTGGCTTCTTCAGTCGACTCTTTCTTGTAAAGAAGGCGTCTGGAGGCAGGAGACTCGTCATCGATCTCTCAGCCCTGAACAAGTTTGTCAAACAAACTTCGTTCAGCATGAAGACAGCGGACACGGTCAGACTTGCAGTGAGACCACAAGACTTCATGTGCACACTGGATCTGAAGGACGCGTACTTCCAGATCCCAATCCATCCGTCTTCCAGGAAGTACTTGAGATTCAGCTTAGACAGCAAGACCTGCCAGTTCAAGGTACTGTGCTTCGGTCTCTCCACAGCACCTCATGTGTTCACCAGAGTGTTCACACTGATTTCGTCATGGGCGCACAGGAACGGCATCCGTCTCCTCCGATATCTGGACGACTGGCTGATCCTGGCAAACTCGGAGTCGAACCTTCTTCGACACCGAGACAGGCTTCTGGGACTTTGCCAAGATCTGGGGATCATGGTAAATCTCGAGAAGTCCTCTCTGCAGCCATCCCAGCGACTGGTTTATCTAGGCTTGTTATTAGACACCAATCTCCACAAATCCTTTCCATCAGACGACAGGATAGCAAGGCTGAGGAGGGTGGCAGAGCCCTAACTCAGGCGGGAAGAGCTTCCAGCCCAATTATGGTTACGTCTTTTAGGTCACCTAGCCTCCCTGGCCCGTCTGGTCCCGAACGGCCGTCTCTGGATGAGATCCCTGCAATGGCGGCTCAAGTCCCGGTGGAGTCAGGGCTCCGATTCCCGGGACTCTCTGGTCCCTATAGGACCCACGGAACAGGCGGACCTGCGGTGGTGGCTGATCGACGAAAACCTACGAAAGGGAGTGGATCTTCTCGTCCTTCCCCCGGATTTGACACTGTTCTTGGATGCATCAAAAGACGGGTGGGGGGCCCACATTCTGAACCAGAGGGTCTCAGGCCTTTGGTCAGAATCAGAAAAGTATCTACACATCAACCTGCTAGAGATGAAGGCCGTGTATCTGGCTCTTCAACAGTTCCAACGGACCCTGGCGGGCCACTCTGTGGTGGTGATGAGCGACAATACCATGGTAGTGGCTTATATTAACAAGCAGGGAGGTACCTTTTCACAACAGCTATCCCATCTTGCAGTAGAGATTCTGAGGTGGTCCGAAGTCCACTCAATAACACTATCAGCTCGCTTTATTCCTGGCAAGAGGAATGTGCTCGCCGACAGTCTGAGCAGAGCTTCGTAGATAGTGAGTACCGAGTGGTCTTTGGATCCTCCGATAGCCAACAAAGTCCTGACTTTGTGGAGTTCCCTGACGGTGGACCCTGAGCGCGACGGCCTTGAATTTCAAGCTGCCTCTGTACTGCTCCCCAGTCCCGGACCCCAGGGATCTCTGGCAAGATGCTTTCCAACAGCGGTGGAACAACATCGACGTGTAGGCCTTCCCACCGTTTTGTCTGATGAGAAGGGTGCTCAACAGGACCAGACTATCGGTCAACCTGTCTATGACCTTAATAGCTCTGCTGTGGCATCACGCAGAATGGTTTCCGGACCTTCTGCAATCCTAACGGAGCTTCCGAGAGAACTTCCCCCACGACACGAGCTACTCAGACAGCCACATTGCAACATCTTCCACAAAGCCATAGCCTCGCTTCGGCTTCACGCCCGGAGACTATCCTGCGTCTCCTCATGGAGAGAGGCTTTTCGCAGCAGGTTGCGGAAAGAATGTCTTGTCACCTGCGAAAGTCCTCCGCAGGAGTCTACCAGGCGAAGTGGAGTGTCTTCTGTGGTTGGTGTCGTGGGAGGGGTATCTCTCTACTCGATGCCACTTCCAGCAATAGTGGAGTTCTTCGTGTATTTGCGGGAAGAAATGCGCCTTTCGGTCTCAGTGGTGAAAGGCTATCGCTCAGCCTTAAGCCTGGCCTTTAGGCTGAAAGGAGTGGACATTTCTTCCTCGCTAGAACTCTCTTTACTCATACGTAGCTATGAGCTTACCTGCCCTCAGTCGGAAGTGAGACCTCCTCCATGGAACGTGGTTCGGGTTCTGAAGAGACCTCCCTTCGAACCATTACGCCAGGCCTCTGATCGCCACCTGACTTGGAAGACGGCTTTCCTACTCGTGTTGGCCTCTGCCAAACGAGTTAGTGAACTTCATGGTCTCTCATACAACATCGCCCATTCAAGGGGATGGGGGGAGGTAACGTTCAGGTTCGTCCCTGAGTTTGTTGCCAAGACTCAGAACCCCGGAGTGCCGGACCCACGGTTCGACTCCTTCAAGGTCACGAGTCTCCGTTCTGTAACAAGTGACCCAGACCATCTGCTATTATGCCCAGTGAGGAGTCTGAGGCGTTACTTGAAGAGGACAGCTGCAGTTCGTCCCCGCGTGCAGGCGTTGTTTGTAAGCACGGGAAGGACGAAGAGGAGGGTCACCAAGAACACCATCTCGGCTTGGATTCGAAGGGTTATCCACCATGCCCTGAATCCTGACCCTCCTCCGTCACGTCGCCCTAGGGCACACGACGTCAGGGGCATCGCTACGTCCCTGGCCTTTAAGAGAAACTTCTCTGTGACGCAGGTGCTACAAGCTGGGGTCTGGAAGCGTCAAACGACCTTCACAGCCCACTACCTGCAGGACGTGACCCACAGGAGCCTCGATACCTTTTTTATCGGCCCCATGGTGGCTGCACAACAGCTGGTCTAACCTCAGGCTCCTTTTTGGACAGGTAGCAGAAGGTTGAGGGCATTGTTACCCGATCTCAGTCTGCGTATTAAGTTAATACTGTCGCGTCCCCCATACCCTGACGAGGTGGTATTGAGAACGTCCTAGCCTAGAATTCCACCTAAAGGACTCCAGGTCAACTTCTTAGGACGAGTCACACTATTCCTCCACACACAAACTTATGTAGGCCACACGTTCCTTGCGGAGCAAAGAACTTGTGAGGTGCAGGGACTCTTTTTCTTGAGTGCTACTCACTTGGATTCTGAGTCCCCGGGTAAAGCCAAAGCCAGTAAGGCTAGGGACTTTCCACTCTTCCTAAGGGGTAAGTCACCCTATGTAAATAGAGTGGTTTGTATTTCGGTTATGGAACAAATGATAAATTCGGAGATAATTTGTATTTTTCCTAACCATACAAACCTTAGCCAGTCCTGTCCCCCAAGACAAGTCCTACCTCTAAGTGAAGTGAGACAATTCACCGGTGTGTGGGGGGGAGGGGTAGCAAGCTACCCCTTCCCCTACCCCCTTGCTAACTAGCACGGGGTAGTTAACCCTCGTTAAAAATCTATTGGCTCGTCATTTTCAGCTACACCGAAAATAAACCCTATATAAATAGCTAAGGTTTGCGTGGTTAGGAAAAATACAAATTATCTCTGAATTTGTCATTTTCTTCTCTATACATTACCTTTCTGGATGTATAATTAACAGAGGAGAATACAAAACAGTATATCTGGATAAACTTTGGAGGCGCCGTTGCAAAGACTATGTCTCATGAAAAAATGAAGTAAACAGTTCTGCCAACGTGTAATGTAGATCAAATTTTAGCGAATAATGCTAACATTAGCAGTGTTTTTCATTTAATTTTTCTCATTCTACTTGCCCGTTGTAGACGCTCTTGTACGTGTGTTCGTACATAGCAGGTTTCGACTTTCTGCGCAAAACCCCGCCTCCCTGTGTAGGGACTTTTCCTCCACAAATAGGATTTCTTCTTCTCTAATCATGAAATGTAAGTATTCGTCTCTCTACCAGCTCTGTTCAAGTCTATTACTTGATTAGTTATGTAATACAGTGGAACCTCTACATACGAATTTAATCCGTTCCAGAACCAACTTCGGATGTAGAAATTGTTCGGATGTCGAAACGAATTTTCCCATAAGAATACATTGAAATAGGATTAAACCGTGGTTGAGCCCAAAAACCTATGATAACTTCTTAATAAACTACTACACATAATTTTCCCATGAGAATAATGAACACTAAATTAGATAATAGACATGTAAATAAGAAGAATAGACATGTAAAAAAGAAGAATTAGCAAAAAATGATAAATAAGAAACGGGTTTTTAGCGTCACTTTACCTTAGAAACTCCAGCGCAGGTGTTGTTCGTCTTCGCTACGCAGAGAGGAGAGAGGAGACGGACGGACGGCGAGGAGGTAGAGAGGTTAACTACGATAAACGTAACACTACCGTAACTTATTCTAACTTACACTAAGTGAACTTTAACATAACTTAGCTTATTTTTTTTTTTATTTTTATACTTTATATTTTTTTTTTACATTTTCTTTTTTCTTTTTGATGATTACGTAATTTTAATCACTATCACTTACATTTAAAATTGACTGAATTTCTTTTGCTTCACTCTTTTCCGTTTTCTGTGTTTCACTTTCTTCCTCTTCACTCTTTGCCGTTTTCTTCGGTTCACTTACATCCTCTTCATCGCGAGTTCGCTTCGCAGTTTTTTTAAAGAAAGCATCGATAGATAATTGCTTGGTACGGCTTTTCAGAATGTTTCGAAAGTGAGTTAGGCAAACATCATCGAATTGAGAAACTACACGACAAACCTGCAATTTCTTTGGATGGTATTTGTCGATGAAGTCGACCACGTCTTGATATTTTCCTAACACCT
Organism: Palaemon carinicauda; assembly: GCF_036898095.1. NCBI lineage: Eukaryota > Metazoa > Arthropoda > Malacostraca > Decapoda > Palaemonidae > Palaemon > Palaemon carinicauda. The sequence continues at coordinate 42,599,373 of NC_090767.1, forward strand.
CTTTTATTTGCGCTGAACCTAACACATGTTCTACCTCCTCGCTCTCTTCCTCGTTATCACTCATGTGCTCCGACATAGCATGGAGTTCCTTGAGCTCATCCGTCGTCAGTTCGTCGTGATGTTCGGCGACGAGTTCCGTAACGTCATCTGCGTTGACCTCCAGACCCATGGACTTGCCAAGGGAGACGATTTCCACTACGGCTTCCGCTGCACCGACCACGGGATCAGGTTCGGGGTCAAAACCCTCGAAATCTCGGGGAGAAACTGCATCAGGCTACAGCTTCTTCCATGCAGAATTGAGGGTCCGTCGAGTTAATCCCACCCAAGCCTGATCTATGATCTTCAAGCAGTGCACGATGTTGAAGTGGCCCCTCCAAAATTCACGCAAAGTTAAGTTGGTGCTTTGCGTGACATTAAAGCACTGCTTGAATAAGTGCTTGGTGTACAGCTTCTTAAAATTAGAGATGACTTGCTGGTCCATGGGCTGGAGGATAGAGGTGGTATTTGGTGGAAGATACAGCACCTTTATGAACTTGAATTCATCAAAGATATCATCTTCAAGTCCGGGGGGGTGAGCGGGTGCATTGTCAAGGCATAGCAGGCACTTTAAAGGCAATTTCTGCTCATGAAGATACTTCTTCACAGAAGGACCGAAAACTTGGTTTACCCATTGCACAAAGAATTGCCTAGTGACCCAGGCCTTCGAGTTGGATCGCCAGAAAACATGAAGCTGGTCCTTATCGACGTTGTGTGCTTTAAAGGCCCTAGGGTTCTCCGAATGGTAAACAAGCAAGGGCTTCACTTTAAAGTCCCCGCTAGCGTTGGCACATAGAGCAAGAGTCAACCGATCCTTCATTGGCTTATGCCCAGGCAATTTCTTCTCTTCGGCAGTGATGTTGGTTCGACTCGGCATCTTCTTCCAAAACAGCCCGGTTTCATCACAATAGAACACCTGCTGTTCTACGTAGCCTTCTTCCTTTACGATATTTTCGAAGATCTTAACAAAGTCAGCTGCAGCCTGTGTCCGCACTAGCAGCCTCTCCGTGGCGAACAACTGAATGAATCCCGGACCGTTTCTTAAATTTCTCGAACCAGCCACGAGATGCCTTGAAATCATCTGAGGAAGGCTCGGTTGAACTCTCCCCAGCATCACCCCCAGAGCTCTCCTCCTTCAAGTCCGTAAAGATGGCGTGCGCCTTCTCGCAGATAACGGTTTCGGTGATGGTGTCGCCAACGATCTCTCTATCCTTAATCCACACTAGTAGAAGTCGTTCCATCTCTTCTATGATAGGGTTACGGCGTTTGGAAATTATAGTGATCCCCTTAGAAGGTTTCACTGCTTTAATAGCTTCCTTCTGTTTAAGGATTGTCGAGATTGATTGATTGATTGATTGATTTAAAGTTTTCAGGCATCCGATCGTCGACATATTACGGCCATACTGTTTAGCAAGTTCACTCACGCGGATGCCACGCTCATGTTTTTTAATAATTTCCTGCTTAATTTCTATAGAAAGCATTTCCTTCTTCCTTTTCTCACCACTACCACTGGCAAAACTAAGCCTTTTTGGACCCATGATTTACGTAAATTATCGTTAATGGATGCACGTAAAAAATCACGATTAAATCACAGTTAATATCAGAACGCACAGAGCACAACCGCAAGAAGCCGACGAGAACAGAGGACTGACCCAAGCCGCGCTAATTGAGCGTCCCTCCGAGGTCGATGTGCTGCCTTCTATCGGCGGAAATAAAAAACACCAGGCGCTATGAGCACCGACTACGCGTACGAGTATTGTTTACTTCGGGTGTCGAAAAAAACATTCGGGTGTAGAGTCGGAACGTGTTCGAATTGTACTTCGCGTGTCGAAAAATTCGGATACAACCGGTACGACGAAAATGGCTACTTCGTGTGTCGAAATAAAATTCGGGTGTAGAGTCAAAAATTTGCTCGAATTTTTCTTCGGATGTTGGAAAATTCGGATGTAGATACGTTCGGATGTAGAGGTTCCACTGTACCCTCATATACATATTAGTTTGACCCCAGTATTACTCGTTTTATTATCCGATACCTTATAAAATCATCTCATTTTATATACCCATCAAATATTTATCATACATTCCATTTTTTCCGTAACCGAAATACAAACCACGCTATTTACATAGGGTTTACTTTCGGCGTAGCTGAAATGATGAGCCATTAGATTTTAACGAGGGTTAAACTACCCCCGCGCTAGTTAGCACGGGGGTAGGGGAGGGGTAGCTAGCTACCCCTCCCCCCCACACCGGTGAGCTGCCTCACTTCACTTTTGGCTCGGACGATGTACAGACGTGTCTGTCTCGTACTCGCATATTTGACAGCCTTATTCTGTTTTTCTTTTTCTTTCAGTTGTGTGTCTGAAGTTGGCCTGTACCTTTTCTTTGCATTATGCGGAAATGCCCTGGACTTCCCGACCGCCCCTGTGGAACATTCATGTCGGCGGTCGATACAAACCCTCACACCCTTTGCCCGCAGTGTCGAGGTCAACGGTGTGGAAGTGATAGCGTTTGTATGGAATGTCGGGAATGGCCTACCTCCCAGTGGGAGAGGTTTGCCCGGCGGCGTATGAAGAGTTCTAAGCGAGACCGTTCTCCCTCAGGGACTGCCCTGGGGAAGGAAGGCTCCAAGGACTCTTCTTCCGTTGCCTGAACCTCCTCCGAAGCTCCCACTCGTTCGGTCTCTCGTGAGAGGCCGCCGAGTGGTAGCGTAGGTCCTTCTTTTGTTTCCCAAACTTGGGGTGCGGGAGAGGGTGTTGCCTCCCATAGCGAGGCAGCTCCCCCTCCCCCTCCGGGGGAGGATATTATTGATTTTTTTTATTACGACCAGACTGTTTCTAACAATGATTTGTTCCGTAACCGAAATACAAACCACGCTATTTACATTGGGTTTACCTTTTAGCGCAGCTGAAATGGCGAGCCATTAGAATTTAACGAGGGTGTATTACCCCCGCGCTAGTTAGCGGGGGGGGGGGGGGGGGGTAGGGGAGTGGTAGCTAGCTACCCCTCCCTCCCCTCACACACAGATGAATGCCCACTTTCACTTTTGGCTCGGACTGGGACAGACGTCTCTGTCTTGGTCCTCTCTTGGCAGCCATTGTTTGTTTTGTCTTTACTTAATCGCTTACTTTTCTTTTACTCAATATATATGTGAACATGTTTTCATGTTTGTATATATATTTGAGTATAGAAATCAGTAAGTTTCCTTTTCAGAGTTGTGTGTGTAGTGCACGATATCTACGTGGAGTCCTCGGCAGTTAGGCCACCACGGTGTAATTTTATGGGTGGCGATCGAGTTTGACTTTGGTCTTTCTCTCTCTCTCTTGAGGTCGTTCACCCTTTTACTACGTGTTACTACGCCCTTGTAGCTTCCTTTCCGTGTGGGGGGGTTGCTACGCCGTACGTTTGTCTCAATTAGTTTATGAATCTAATTGTAGTTGTTAATTTTTCAGCTTGTAGAACGATTCCTTTTTAAATATTTAACTTAGCCGGTGAATATATAATAGCTGACGTCTCCAGCGGCTCGACAGAAAAACACAAAAACTCACGAGCGATCGCTATGAAGGTTGCGGGTGTGCCCACCAGCGCCAACTATCGGCCAGATACCGCATATACATGTAAACAGCTCCAGTTCTTCTCTGTCGGTCTGATCGACAAGTTGATTCCATTACTTGCTGTTAACCTGGAGTTTTTCAACAGTCTTGGTGAAGTACTTCTTTTTGGTTTGAGCTTTCGCAGTGCAGGTGTTTTATCTTCAACTTAAACTCTTGAACTCTTTTTTGGATAGATTTAATTGTTGATGACTTTGGATTGTTTTTGGACTTTCTTTGACTTTTCAAAATGGCTGACCCTTCTCCAATTCCTAAATTTCGTAAATGTAATGCTAGGGATTGTAATAAACGTCTTCCAAAGGCCTCTCTCGACCCACATACTGTGTGTTCTAATTGTCGGGGTAAAACCTGTCAATTAGGAGATCGGTGTGATGAGTGCGTGGTCCTTTCGGAATTCGATTGGCTTGAGTTTGACAAGTATTCTCGTAAGCTAGAGAGAGATAGGGTGAGGAGTTCCTCTAGATCGTTAGAATTTTCCTCCTCCCATGCCCCTGAACCTAATCCTTCCCCAGTAGTAGTTGTGCCTGAACCCTCTACTAGCACTCATGAACCATCAATGCGGGATATGTTACGTGCCATTCAAGCTTTGGGCGAGAGAGTTGAGTCGTTAGCTACGGACCGTAATCAACTCATGGCGGATGTAAAAGAGTTAAAGTGTCAGAGTGCCACATTAGAAAATCGTGGGGAGAAAGTGATTAGTGCGCAAAGTGTTATCAGTGTTGCGACCGAGGGTTCGTCTGTTCGTGCCTGTCGTTCGCCTAGTCCGAGACCTCTTGCAAGCTCCCATGCCCCAGGGAGAAGTAATGTCGTAGGACTTATGGGTTCGAGAGGCTTTAACCAACGAACAGACGTTCCCTCTATGGTTTCAGGCGTGTCTCGTCAAGACCGCCCCTACCATAAGACGAGCGAGACGGTTTTCTCCTCGTCATCCGAAGGCTTATCGCGTAAGAAACCGTGGAGCAAGGTTTCGAGACCCTTAAAGCGAAAGTCAGTCCCTTCAGGACAGGTCCAGCGTCCTGGTTGTAGCCATTGGGACAGCTCTGACCCTGTGCAGTCATCGGAAGACTGCTCGCCGCCTAAACAGAAGCGTAACACAGGCTCCGAGAGTCTTAGTGTAGGCAATGTTTTGCAGTCACAGACGTTACCCTCGTCTCTTACCGCACCCATTCCCGTTGATCCTAAATGGGTTGTACTGCAAGACATGCAGAATAAGCTTGCCTCTCTTATGGAGGACTATTCTGCTGAGCAGGTTCACGATGATCCTCGCCGCTTAGCTGATCGAGATCCTGGCCGTCAGCCGCCCAAACGAGCCTTTGCTCGTCCTGTTGACGTTGACGTTACAAAGTCACGTCAGTCACGTTTTGTAGAGCCTCACTCGATGCAGTCCCGTGTTGACTTTCAGCCGCTTGTGGACGTTCAGCCGCTGCTGCATGCTCGTGTTGACGTTCAGGACGTTCGCCAACCAGCGAAGTTGACTTGTTTTGACGTTGAGCGTCAAGCACCGCTGTCAAGAGTTGTTTTGACTGCTCAGTCTAGGCAGTCAAGGCAGTCTCGAGTTGACGTCGAGCGTCCTCCCGCTCCTGTTGTTGTTGCTAGTCAGTCTGTTAAGCAGTTACATGACGTAGCGTCCTGGACTGCTACTGATGCTCCGGTGCGTGTGGACTCTGCTTGTCAAGCATTGCCACCAAGGCAGGTCTCTCCCTTGCTTGAGACTCATCAGTTGTCGGACGAAGCTCCTTCAGATGAGGACGTTGCTGATCCTCATCCTGATGATAATCCTTCAGATGTAGATGAACCTAAGGCTGTTCCTCCTTCGATGGATTTTAAGATCATGATGATTTTCAAGGATCTTTTTCCAGATCACTTTGTTGCTGTTGCTCCTCGTTCGCCTCCGTCTGAGTTTGCTCTAGGCTTAGCTGCTACCAAGCCAGCCTTTACTAAGCTAGTGCTTTCTCGCTCTTCTAAGAGGGCTTTACGTCTTCTAGTCGACCGGTTGGATACCAGGAGGAGTTTGGGGAAGACGGCCTTTGCCTTCCCACCTTCTAAGCTTGCTTCTAGATCGAGCGTCTGGTATGACACGGGAGAAGTTCTCGGCTTGGGAGTCCCTGCCTCTGCCCAGGGTGACTTCTCAAGCCTCGTAGACTCTCCCCGTCGCCTGGCCATGAGACGCTCAAAGATTTGTTGGTCCTCCTCGGACCTTGACCATCTACTTAAAGGCGTATCCAGGGCCTTTGAAGTGTTTAACTTTCTTGACTGGTCATTAGGAGCATTAAGTAGGAAGATCTCGTCTGCCGACCAAGATGTTTCCTTACTTATCATGTCCTGTATGGACAAAGCCATCCGCGATGGCTCCAATGAGCTCGCCTCCACCTTTACGTCGGGAGTCTTAAAGAAGAGAGAAACCCTTTGCTCTTTCCTTTCGGCAGGAGTTACTCCCTGTCAGAGATCGGAACTGCTCTTTGCTCCCTTATCAGCGGCTTTGTTTCCACAACAGCTGGTTAAGGATATAGCTGCTTCGCTTGTGCAGAAGGACACACATGACCTGATGGCGTCCTCTGCTCGCGAAGGGGCTCCTTCTTCATCCTTTGCTGTGAGACCCAGGATCGAGACTCCTGCGCCTAGATTTATCCCGCCCTTTCGTGGCAGAGCTCCCAGCAGGAGAGGCTCTCGAGCCGAGGGAAAGAGAGGTAAGAAGAGAGGAGCCAAGTCCTCCCGTGGCAGAGTCTGACTGCCCACAGCCTCAGACAGCGGTAGGTGTCAGATTGAAGAGCTTCTGGCAGGCCTGGGAGAAGAGGGGCGCAGACCAAGAGTCTGTTCTGTTGCTCAAAGAGGGGTACAAAATACCGTTTGTACGCAAACCTCCTCTAGTAACAACTCCCATAGACCTCTCTCCCAGGTACCGAGAGGAGTCAAAGAGACAAGCCCTAAATCAAGAAGTGTCTCTGTTGCTAGAGAAGGGAGCGGTGGTGAAAGTCTCGGACCTTCAATCACCGGGGTTTTACAACCGTCTCTTCCTAGTCCCAAAGCATACAGGAGGTTGGAGGCCGGTGCTAGACGTCAGTGCGCTCAACGTTTTTGTTACAAAAACAAAATTCACGATGGAGACCACGAAGTCCGTCTTAGCAGCGGTCAGAGAGGGAGACTGGATGGTCTCTCTCGACCTACGAGATGCGTACTTCCACATTCCTATACACCCGGATTCCCAACCGTTTCTGCGGTTTGTTTACAGGAATGTGGTGTACCAGTTTCGAGCCCTGTGCTTTGGCCTCAGTCCTGCTCCTCTCGTGTTTACGAGGCTCATGAGGAATGTGGCAAAATTCCTCCATCTATCGGGAATCCGAGCCTCCCTGTACTTGGACGACTGGCTTCTCAGAGCATCGTCCAGTCATCGCTGTCTGCAGGATCTACATTGGACGTTGGGTCTGGCCAAGGAGTTGGGACTTTTGGTCAACTTAGAAAAGTCCCAACTGATCCCATCCCAGACTATTCTATATTTGGGGATGGAGATTCGCAGTCCAGTTTTTCGGTCTTTTCCGTCTGCCACTCGAATAGAACAAGCCCTGCTCAAAGTCCAACTAATGCTGAAAAGAGAACGTTGTTCAGTCAGGAGTTGGATGAGTCTCGTAGGGACTCTATCATCCCTGGAGCAGTTTGTCTCGCTAGGGAGACTACACCTTCGGCCTCTCCAGTTCCAGCTAGCCTCTCACTGGAACAAGGGCAAGACTTTAGAGACGGTATCAATCCCAGTCTCCGAACCAGTAAAGGCATGCCTGAACTGGTGGGATAGCAATATCAGTCTGAGAGAGGGATTATCCCTAGCAGTCAAGAACCCAAACCACGTGTTGTTCTCAGACGCGTCGGATTTGGGTTGGGGTGCAACCCTGGACGGTCGGGAATGCTCAGGTCTGTGGACCTTAAGTCAGAAGAGCATGCACATCAACGGCAAGGAGCTATTAGCAGTCCACTTGGCCTTGATGAAATTCGAAAGCATTCTTCGAAACAAAGTGGTAGAGGTCAACTCAGACAACACCACAGCTTTGGCGTACATCTCCAAGCAAGGAGGCACACACTCCCACACGCTGTACGTGATCGCAAGTGACCTTCTCATATGGTCAAGAAATCGAGGCATCTCCCTGTTGACGAGATTCATCCAGGGGGACTTGAACGTCTTGGCAGACTGTCTCAGTCGGAGGGGTCAGGTGATACCCACGGAATGGACCCTCCACAAGGACGTGTGCAAGAGTCTTTGGGCGACTTGGGGTCAACCCACCATAGACCTCTTTGCCACCTCGTTGACCAAAAGGTTACCGATCTATTGCTCACCAGTCCCAGATCCAGAGGCGATCCACATAGACGCATTTCTACTGGATTGGTCTCATCTGGACTTATATGCATTCCCACCATTCAAGATAGTCAACAAGGTACTGCAGAAGTTCGCCTCTCACGAAGGGACAAGGTTGACGTTGTTTGCTCCCCTCTGGCCCGCGAGAGAGTGGTTCACCGAGGTACTTCAATGGCTGGTAGACATTCCAAGAAGTCTTCCTCTAAGGGTAGATCTCTTACGTCAGCCCCACGTAAAGAATGTTCATCAAAGCCTCCCCGCGCTTCGTCTGACTGCCTTCAGACTATCGAAAGACTCTCAAGAGCTCGAGGCTTTTCGAAGGAGGCAGCCAGTGCGATTGCGAGAGCTAGGAGAGCTTCTACCATCAGAGTATACCAGTCGAAGTGGGAAGTCTTTCGAGACTGGTGCAAGTCAGCATCTGTGTCCTCTTCCAGTACCTCTGTAGGCCAAATCGCAGATTTTCTTTTACATCTGAGAAATGTTCTCTCCCTCTCAGCTCCCACTATTAAGGGCTACAGGAGCATGTTGGCTTCGGTCTTTCGACATAGAGGCTTAGATCTTTCCAACAATAAAGATCTCCAAGATCTCCTTAAGTCTTTCGAGACCTCTAAGGAACGTCGTATGGCAACTCCTGGATGGAACTTAGACGTGGTCCTAAGGTTCCTCATGTCAGACAGGTTTGAGCCATTACATTCAGCCTCCCTGAAGGATCTCACCCTCAAGACGCTTTTCCTAGTGTGCTTGGCTTCGGCTAAAAGGGTCAGTGAAATTCATGCCTTCAGTAAGAACATCGGCTTTTCTACAGAGAAAGCCACATGTTCACTTCAACTTGGTTTCCTGGCCAAAAATGAACTGCCTTCTCGTCCTTGGCCTAAGTCTTTTGATATACCTTGCCTGTCAGAGATCGTAGGCAACGAACTTGAAAGAGTGCTGTGTCCAGTTAGAGCTCTTAAGGTCTACTTAGCTCGTACTAAGTCCTTACGAGGTGGATCTGAGGCCTTATGGTGCTCAGTTAAGAAACCATCATTACCTATGTCAAAGAATGCTTTGTCATATTTTATCAGATTTTTAATCCGAGAGGCTCATTCTCACTTGAATGAAAAAGACCGATGCTTGCTTAAAGTTAAGACGCACGAAGTAAGAGCTATAGCAACTTCCGTGGCCTTTAAGCAAAATAGATCTCTGCAAAGTATTATGGACGCGACCTTTTGGAGAAGCAAGTCGGTATTCGCGTCATTTTACTTAAAAGATGTCCAGACTCTTTATGAGGACTGCTACACACTGGGTCCATTCGTTGCAGCGAGTGCAGTAGTGGGTGAGGGTTCTACCACTACATTCCCTTAATTCCAATATCCTTTTAATCTGTCTCTTGAAATGTTTTTAATCTTGTTTTTGGGTTGTTCGGAAGGCTAAGAAGCCTTTCGCATCCTGGTTGATTTGGCGGGTGGTCAAATGTCATTTCTTGAGAGCGCCCAGATTAGGGGTTTGATGAGGTCCTGTTGTATGGGTTGCAGCCCTTGATACTTCAGCTCCTGGGAGTCTTTCAGCATCCTAAGAGGATGGCTGGGCTTCGTGAGGAAGACAGACTAACAAGGCAGAGTAATCGTCTAAGATAACTTCCTTACCAGGTACCTATATATATTTGGGTTTTGTTATGATATAACTGTCAAAAACTCTAAGCATATACGCTGTAAACTTTATTAATTCTGGTCTCTACCCACCACCATGGGTGTGAATCAGCTATTATATATTCACCGGCTAAGTTAAATATTTAAAAATGATATTTTGATTATAAAATAAATTTTTGAATATACTTACCTGGTGAATATATAAATTAAAGGCCCCCCCTTCCTCCCCGATAGAGACCCAGCGGGATGAGAAGAACTGGAGCTGTTTACATGTATATGCGGTATCTGGCTGATAGTTGGCGCTGGTGGGCACACCCGCAACCTTCATAGCGATCGCTCGCGAGTTTTTGTGTTTTTCTGTCGAGCCGCCGGAGACGTCAGCTATTATATATCCACCGGGTAAGTATGTTCAAAAATTTATTTTATAATCAAAATATCATTTCGGGGTTTTTGTTCTTTCTTTAGTGTTCATTCATTTTTAAATTACATAATTACATAGTTTCATAATTATAATTGTTATAATTCTGTTTTGGTTACAGCTCTCCTTCCGTGAGTGTAAGTGGTTGTGAGGGCACGTGCCTGTTGTGTAATTCTTGTTTCCTTTCCCTCGGGATTCCTCTTCGGAGCCTTCCCGGGGGAATGAATGTGTACTAATGATTTTTGTTTTATTTTTTTACAGTTACCGATCTAGTTCGTTTCTGTAATATGGCACGGTGTGAGCTGTCTTGTTGATTCCTGGGGATTCCGGATCGCCCGCGTGTGTTACAGCCGACGCGCCAACGTTCTCCAACGCTTCTGAAGGAACATGGTTCGCCAGCTACTAGCTCGCCATCACGCGATCGCCCACCTGCGCATGCTGCTCGCCATCGCTCGCCATCGCGCGATCGCTCACCTGCGCATGCTGCTCGCCATCGCTCGCCAACGCGTCGACATGCCACAACGCGCCATCGCCAACCTGCGCGTCAGCGCTCACCAGCTCACCACCGATCGCCTGTTGATCCACATCGCAAGCAGTCTTCCTCGCCCATGCGGCAGCGCGTTTCCTCGCCATCGCGCTAACGCTTGCGTTCGCCGCCTCGGACTCTCGCTCATTCACCTGCCCACCCTCGCGACCGCTCGCCTGCGCGCCCGCGCGCCCGCGCGCCCACGCGATCATTCGCCTGCGCGCCCACACGCCCACGTGCCTGCACGTCTACGCTCATGCGCGTCCGCGCACATGCTCTCCAATGTTCCGTCGCGCGAACCGACGGTGTTCCGTCGCGCGAACCGACGGTGTTCCGTCGCGCGAACCGACGGTGTTCCATCGCTTGAACCTACAGTGTTTCTTCGCACGAACGTCGGCTTAATTCTTGCAGTATCCATTGCTCGTCTATGGGTTATCGCTCGCCGACCACCAGCTCTCGCCCTTCCTACCACGCTTGCCCTCCTGCGCTCCTTCGCTCACCTTCGATTGCGTTCCTGCGTGACCGCGCATGGGCGCTTCCACGTTCGCCCACTCGCTAATCTTTGAATTACCATCGCGCGAGCTCCAGGGCGATTGCGACCACGATTCCCATTGGGGTTTTCGCAGCATGGCCAGCCTGGCGAGTTCTTCTGGAGCGTATTTCCAGAACACGGCCTCACCCCGTAAACGCAGAGCATGGCACTTGCAAGAATAGGAAGAAACTTCAGGGAGGTCTGAGCAACATTCCTCTTTCCAGAACCTGGGTTAGCTCTTCCCCGTCATTCCCTGGAAGGATTTTTGGTGGAGGGCTTTCCGTTCGAGATTTCTCCATCGGCCAAGGGGTGACTGCTTACCCCTTCCTCTGGGGGCTTACCAGGTCCTTTCCCTCCTCGGTTACAGCCCGAGGTTTGGTTCAAGGAAGCTACAGGAAGATCATGGGTACTTTCCTCCTCTCGGGCTCAGGCACCTTGGCCTTTCGTCGTTAAGTATCTAACTTGCGGACAAGCTCGATGTTGTACCATCTGGACGCGCTGACTGAGGGCTTCCTTCGGGTGTCTCATCTGTGGAGGTCGACAACCTCAGACACCCTTCCATCCTTGAGAAGAGTTTGTTTGTGCCCAAGGACAGAGACTTAGACAGCGGCTGTGCGGAGGAAATCGGCTTCCGTTTTCACTCCTCCAAGGCGCTTTCTTCCAGAGTCTGCAGGGCTCCAGCGCCTGTTTCTTTCAACCACGTCGGCCTAAGTTATCGGCTACGACAACTGAGACAAGGTGTCCAATTGCAGTTTCCTCCTGTCAGGAACAGATGGCACGGGAGGCTCCCCCGGGGGGGCATAGTCCTAAAAGGAGCGGCAGAGTTCACGAACTCTAGGATTGCAGGTTTCTCGCTGGAAGGATGCTTAAGGTTAATCATCCGGATGACAGCTTCCCGATGCCCATTTCCGCACGATCTCTGTGATCAGCCAAGGATATCGCGCATGCCGTCTCTGTCAGCGAATTCAGTGTCTCTGAACCTCTATGCCATAGCGTCGGCAAGAGTTGCCCGGTTGGGCAGAATGATCCATACCTTAGGCGAAGGTTCTCCATAGGATCATCGACGGCTTCACCCCCGGCCTCTTCAGTCGATCCTCTCTTGTAAGGAAGGATCTGAGAGGGGGGGAGTTCCGTAGTCGACCTCTCAGCCCTGATCAAGTTTGTCGAACAAACTTCGGCCAGCGTAGAACAGCAGAATCGATCAGACTGGTAACGAGGCGACAGGACTCCTTAAACCCTGGATCGGAAGGACGGGTACTTTCAGTTTCCATTCCATCCATCTTCCAGGGAGCTCGTGGAATTCAGCCTAGACTGCAAGTATTCCTGCTTATGATGCAGTATGGCTATCCCGCCGTGGCATAGCAGGTTTTTTTCCCCAGAGAACTCTCCCTGCTTTCCTCATGGCCGCTCAGGTGCAGGCTTCCGCCTCCTTTGCTTTTTGGAGGGCTGGTCAACTCCGGTAGGCTTGGGTTCGACCTTCTTCAGCGCCGGGACAAGCTTCCGGATGCTTACCATGAGTGTGGGTTCGTGGTATTTTGCTTGGAGCCTTCTCTTCTTCTGCCTCAACATCTGGAGTATCTGGCCATGATATTGAGTCGACGGCCTTACCACGTTGGAAACCCCGCTTCTCGTCCGTCCAGCGAGTTTAAGCAACGTCGGTTCTGGTCGGTACTTGGATGGGTGTCCACCTGGGGACGCCAGATTCTGTTGCCACATCCTCTGAGCCTTCCTTTCAGTTGACTGTGGCAAGGCTGAGGAGAGTCGCAGTACCTCTTCTCAGTCAAGCAGAGCTTTCAGCCCTACCTTGGAACGTTTCCTAGTTCTCCTTTCCTCATTGACCCGTCTATAGTCCGAACGGTCGCCTCAGGATAAGTTCCATGTGGGGCGGTCCAAGTTCCGGTGGTTTCAGGCAACGTTTAACCGGACTTCCTGGCCCCTATGGGACCAGCGGAACTATTAGACCTGCAATGGGTGTTGACCTATGGAACCTCTTGATGGTAGTGGATATTCTCCTCCTTTCCCCACATTCTTGATGTTGTTCTCGGACTCGTCAAAGAAAAGGGGGGGGGCATGTTCCGGTCCAGGCCTATGGTCAAGACCTGAAGGATACCTCTCCATCATTCAGGCAGGCTTAGGGGCCGTAGTCTGGCCCCTCTACAGATCCTACAGCTCCTGCCGAGTCGCTCCGTGCGCGTCGACTTCATGATTCTGGCGTGTTCTAACCAGCAGGGGACGCATTTTCACACCTTCACATCTTGCAGTAGAGATACCGGGATGATTGAGATACTCTCAATACCACCATCGGCTCTCTCATTCCAGGCAGAGGAATGTTCTCTCCGACTATCCGAGCAGAGCCTCGTAGAGAGAGTGTACCTCGGGGTCTTTGACCTTGAGTAACCAGCAAGTCCTGGTCTGGGTGACCTGATCGCGACAGCTTGGAACCTCAAGCTTCCGCTGTTCTTCCCCCCAGTCTCAGACCCCGAGACACTGGCAAGATGCATTCCGGTGATGGTGGGACAACTTCGACACCTGCGTCTTCCCTCCTTTTTGTCTGTGGACAATGGGTCTCAACAAGACCAGGTTGTCTGTCAACCCTTCAATGGGAGAGCTCCACTGGGACTATGTGCAGAATGGTTTCTGGACCCTCTGCTTCCCCTGACGGAACTCCCGGGAGAGCTTCTCCCACGGCGCAGACTACTCAAACAACCACACTGCAACATCTCTCCCGAACCGGGGCGTCACTTCGGCTTCATGCCTGGAGACACTATGCCTCCTCCTCAAGAAGAGACAACCCGCTACAGTCGCGGTACGGAGGTCGCGTCATCTGCGATAGTCATCCGCAGGGGTCTTCCAGGCAAAGTGAAGAGTCTTCGGTGGTTGGTGCCGTGGGAGACATACCTCTTCCCTTGAGGCCTCTTCTCCAGCAATAACGGTCTTATTGCCTTTCGGCGGGAGGAAACTCCTTTCCGCTCTCGGCAATGAAGCCTGTCGCTCAGCCTTTCCCTGACCTTCAGGCTTAAAGGAATAACTTTTTCCTTCCTGATGGATCTTTCCTCGCTCATGCGAAGCTACGATTGTCCCTGCCCTAGTCAGAGGAAGACCTCCAACTTGGAGCATGGCTCGGACTTTTTAGTCCTTTAAGAGATCTTCTCAAGACCCTTTACGACAGGCCACGGATTGTATTCCGCCTTGGGTCTCCTGCTCACTCTGGCCACGGCCAGTGTGTAAGCAATCTTCTTGGTCTCGTACGACTCCGCCCTTTCTAAGGAAGAGGGGAAGGCAACATTCAGGTTTGCTCCTGAGTTGTTGGCTAGACTCAGAATCTGGGGTCCTGGCCCTTCGGTCCAATTCCTTCAAGATTTCGAGTTTCCATTCTGTATCTGATGTCCCAAGACCTTCTCTTTCTTGCCAGTAAGGAATCGAGAGGTTAGCTTTGGGAACAGCTGCAGTTTGTCCTCAGTTGCAGCCAATTTGGGAGCACAAGGAGGACACGGGGGAGAGTCACCAGTATACCTCTTCAGCCCGGACTCAAGGACATTCATCTCGACCTGTCTCCAGACCCTCCCCCGTCACGTCGCCCTGCAGCACGATGTTGGATACATCGCAACGTCCCTTGCCTACGAGTAATACTACTCTGTGACGCAGGTGCTACAAGCTGGAGTCTGGAAGCGTCTAATGACCTTCGCAGCCCGCTTCCTGCAGGGCGTGACCCACAGGAGTCTCGATACGTTTTCTATCGCTCTGTGGTGGCTACACAACAGCTGGTCTAACCTCAGGGTCCTTTTTGGACAGGTAGCAGAAGGTTGAGGGCATTGTTATCAGGTTTTAGTCTGCATGAACGAAAGAAGTATGTCTGGCCCTTATTTCTTTCTTCATCATCCCCTGTACGGGGAAGCAGCATCCTGGTCTCTGCATAGCTGACCTCGAACCTCTGCAGGTAAACCATGCTTCCTTGTGTTCCGAGTATTGAGTCAATACTGTCGCGTCCCCCATACCCTGACGAGGTGGTATTGGGAACGTCCTAACCCAGAGTTCCTTCTGGAACTCCAGGTCAACTGCCTAGGACGGGTCACACTTCTTCCTTCACACACAAGCTTATGTAGGCCACACGGTTTCTTGCGGAGCAAGGAACTTGTGAGGTGCAGGGACTCCTTTTCTCGAGTGCGACTCACTCGGATTCTGAGTCCCGAGGTAAAGCCAAAGCCAGTATGGCTGGGGACTTTCCACCCTACCTAAGGGGTAAGTCACCCAATGTAAATAGCGTGGTTTGTATTTCGGTTACGGAACAAATGACAAATTCGAAGATAATTTGTATTTTTCCTAACCATACAAACCTTAGCTATTTACACATATTTGCCCGCCAGCCCTGTCCCCCAAGACAAGTCCTACCTCTAAGTGAAAGTGAGCATTCATCTGCGTGTGAGGGGGGGGGAGGGGTAGCTAGCTACCACTCCCCTACCCCCCTCCCGCTAACTAGCGCGGGGGTAATACAGCCTAGTTAAATTCTAATGGCTCGCCATTTCAGCTGCGCTAAAAGGTAAACCCAATGTAAATAGCTAAGGTTTGTGTGGTTAGGAAAAATACAAATTATCTTCGAATTTGTCATCTTTTCCAGCTTTGGGTTTCCTTGGGGCTTAAGGGCATGCCCTCCAAGGAAGCCCTGTTTGATCTGATCCAGTTGGGGCAGCTGTCCAACAGTCGCCGGTAATACCAGAGGTAGACCCTCTGGCTATTGTTGACGTTGTTGTGGCAGAGACCGCCCCTCGCGAAGGCAAGGATACAGTCCTGGACCAGATTTA